>NW_025842608.1:0-3797 GCF_002878395.1 Capsicum annuum | reverse complement strand
ATTTTAAGCATTTAAACACTTTCTTTAAGATTGTTAAATTCAATGGTTTGGTTGTCAGTGCCAAAAAGATGAAGCTCTTCCAGACATCTATAAGATTCTTAGGACATGATCTTTATCAAGGTAGTTATAAACCCATTTGTAGAGCCATTGAGTTCTCCTCAAAGTTTCCTAATGAAATTACTGATAAAACTCAACTGCAGAGATTTCTAGGAAGTCTCAATTATGTTGCAGATTTTATTCCTAATATTAGGCAGGTCTGTGAACCTCTTTATAAAAGACTCAAGAAAACCCAGTCACTTGGAGTTCTAATCAAACCGATGCTGTCATTAAAATCAAAGGAATAGTCTAAAACCTTCCTTGCTTAGGTATTCCTAACCCTGAAGCCTTGATGATAGTAGAAACTGATGCTTCAGATATAGGTTATGGAGGTATCTTGAAACAAAAGGTTGATGATAACTCTCCTGAACAACTAGTCAGGTTCAAATCTGGAATATGGAATCCTGCACAAAAAAATTATAGCACTGTTAAAAAAGAAATTTTATCTATAGTGTTATGTATAACAAAATTTCAAGATGATCTTGTCAATAAAGAATTTCTACTACGTGTTGATTGTAAATCATCCAAAGAGATTTTACAGAAGGATGTAAAAAAATCTTATTTCAAAACAAATATTTGCTAGATGGCAAGCTCTCCTGTCTAGTTTTGATTTTCAAATTGAATTTATTAAAGGAGAAAATAATTCCCTTCCCGATTTTCTAACAAGAGAATTTTTACAGGGCCACAATGAGACCCACAACACTGGGAAAAATCTCAGTCAATAGTAACCGACCAGATCAAACCAGAATGGCTAGACCATTTGATTTACCACCAACATCATCAAACCCCCTGAGGCCATCAGTCCCACAGAGGCCTGAACTGAAACAGGAACTACATTCACCGTTCCAAAACAAGTATGCAGCTCTGGCAGAGTTTCCAAAGCTCCCTCCACCAATGCCATCCAAATTCGTAGATCTTAAGACCAACAAACCCTTTGATAAAGGGTCATCTTCAAGCTCATCGGTACAATCGAAACAAAGTTATGCCATGAAGCCTCCGGAATCCTTTGCACAGGCCTTGGACCCTGCAATAGCCAAGACAGCACCTACCCCTCCTATCAAAGAGGAATTCAAATTCATTACCACTCAGGTAATGCCCATTATCGCCTTAGACAAGGAATATGAAGGCTATCCTCTGGAACAGCTCATTAAAACGGTCTACAACGATAAGAATTTCGTGGATACAGAAAGTCCCCTTAAGACCCGAAGATTTTATGAAGCCATTTTGGTAGACACAGATTCTATCGAAGTCGAGCATTCAATGAACGAAAGAAATCCCGAATATATTGATTATTCAAGGTTCACCATCAAGAGGGTATTAACCCTGTTTAATTGGTTTGCAGATCACCTGCATATTCCCATTGCCCTATCTATGCCACATAGGCCTCAAACATACAATTGGTACGACTACAAGTCTGCCTGGTTCAATTTCCTCTATGTTCGACCCGGTCATACCTGGTTCATTAAATATTGTCCTGCTATGGTAGACACCATTATACCTAGATGGTTCTACGAATGGTGGGTATACTTCGGAGGAATCAAAGAAATACTCCCTCAATAATTTCTTAGCCGCTTCTCAGAATTTTGCGCAAAAGAAGGATGCATAACCCTTCCAGAACACATTCAAATGTGCAAAGTCTTCATCAAGAAGAGGGTATCTTACATCAACTCCTGGAACTTCGCCAAAGGAGAACAAGATAGAATTAAATATCTATCTAAAGAAATAAAAGTCAAAGGCTAGACCCTGAAGCCAGCAGCTCCAAAAACTCCCGATAAAGGAAGAAAACCAGCATCTTCAGCAAATGTTTCACAAGAAAAACAGGCGCTCAAAGAAAGATTGAAAAAGGCTTTGCAAGATATGGAAAGCCAAGACACCAGCAACGAAGAAGTACTACAGCTTCTAGAAGAAGCCTCTTCCACCGAAAGCAGTGATAACAATGGGGATATGTTAAACCCCAAAGGAATCGCTAGGGCCTATATGGACCCCTACTAAGAATACAGAAAGGACCCCTTCTCAAGATAGAGGTTTAAAGAATCGAAATTATTTTCTGAAAGGGCATTCTACTATTCTTCGTAGGAATCTACAGGACCTACTAATCTGGATAGTAATCAATTAGCTTTACAAAAGCTAAAGGAATCTGCTTTTCCAAAAAGAAAAAGCCAAAACATGACCTGCTTTGGACAATAATCAATCAGCTTTACAAAAGCTAAAGGAATCTGCTTTTAAAGACAGACAACAATCAATCAGCTTTACAAAAGCTAAAGGAATCTGCTTTTTAAAAGAAACTAAATCATAGCCTTACAACTGTACACACTAGATGTGTAAATAATGTTTCTCTTGTCTATATAAGACAACTTTTAATATAGGAGAAGGCATCAGAAATTTCCACACATACTAGAAATTCTCTCCTGCCCAATCTCTTGTAAACTGTTTTGTAATGTTTTCATTGAAGTTTGAATAAATTTGTAAGTCTTTTTAATTTGACTCTTTACTCTTCTTATTGCTTTTCTATAAATCTGAAGATTGTTCCCACGATCCGTTTTCTGGGTTCAAAGAACCGGAATTATTTTCTGAAGGGGCATTCTACTATTCTTCGTAGGAATCTACAGGACCTACTAATCTGGATAGTAATCAATCAGCTTTACAAAAGCTAAAGGAATCTGCTTTTCCAAAAAGAAAAAGCCAAAACATGACCTGCTTTGGACAGCAATCAATCAGCTTTACAAAAGCTAAAGGAATCTGCTTTTAAAGACAGACAGCAATCAATTGGCTTTACAAAAGCTAAACGAATCTGCTTTTTAAAAGAAACTAAATCATAGCCTTACAAGTGTACACACTAGAGGTGTAAATAATGTTTCTCTTGTCTATATAAGACAGCTTGTAATATAGGAGAAGGCATCAGAAATTTCCACACATACTGAGCGCGACACTCCTAGACTTGTAATAAATTACAAGCCTTTGAATACGGTCTTAAAATGGATCAGACATCCGATCCCTAACAAAAGGGATCGACAATTATGTACTTAGCTGCTCATGCTGAGTACCCAATCTGCCAACATGGCTCTGATACCAGAAAACGAATCGTGGGAACAATCTTCTGATTTATAGAGAAGCAATAAGAAGAGGCAAAACCATCAACATTCCATTTAGCTATTCCTCTACCATAATGGTTGAAGGTTGAGAGGTAGGGATTTTCCTCGAATTGAACGTGTGGAGGAGAAGGTTTTTTGTAGTAGTTTTTCTTAGTAGAAAAATGATCACTGGTAAGTTTAACAAGAGAGTTTTTCTAGTTGCTAGACTGGTCGAATCTGGTTGACGAAAGGAATTCCTAGAATGATATCTTCTGTGATATCTTCGGTGATGTTGAAGTCATTAACAAGGCAAATGCCATTGTTACAGACATGAGCTTTAGAGAGTTGATAATGGATTTCCATTTTCTCTCCTGTGGCCGAGTAAAGACGAGAGGTACTTTTTTGAAGGTACTTTGTAGGTACTAGCCCATATGAAAAGACTCCGATGTGACATAGAATTCTTCCGATGGTTTGAGTTCACCGGCAGAATAGAAAACCAAAATGAATCCCTCAACGTTATCATTAACAAATGGTATACTCAGAGTAACAAGATAATTGAATCCGTTACTCCTCCTCTCGAAGGGATAAAAATTCCTCATTCCAATGAAGTCCTCAATGCTTCACCCTTCA
>NW_025842607.1:0-1423 GCF_002878395.1 Capsicum annuum | reverse complement strand
TTCATTTTTGTCAATAAATAACTTCATTTACACAGATTTCAATGATACTCACAGTCTATAGTTATCTAAAGAGCTAATACATAAATAAGACCCTAAACTTGACACCAAATTATAACTTTGACCTTAAACTTTGACAGTGCACAAATATGACCTTTTAACTATTCAAAACTGCACAAATATGACCTCCGATCCTACGTGGCAAAACGCGTGTTCAACACGCAAAACTGGGCGCGTCCAGCTTAAAATTTAAGGGCATAATACAGAAATATGACCCTAAACTTTGACAGTACACAAATATAACCTTTGACTATTCAAAGCTGTACAAATATGACCTTTAAGTGACTTTTCACTGTTATTTTTTCATTATTTTCAGCTCAAAGATGAAAATGACATCTAATTTATTTTGTTATTGCGGAAAAAGAGCAATATTGAAGATTTATTAATTAGGTGGGTCAGCCTCATACGAAAAAGTCACGCGGGTATGTATATATATTATAAAGCAGAGGGCGAATTTAAGTTATATAATATATCTAAATATTATTTATTTAAATCTATATATATATAAAAGCAAAATAATATCAAGACAAGACGCCACGTGTCAAGCTATTAAAATAGCCACGTGGCAATTTTTAGGACATAACTTAATAATGTTGTAATAATAATGTATTAAAAAATTTAAATATTTGAATTTGAAAATATATTATTCTTTAATTAAAAAAAGATTTCGTTAGCTTAAAAATAGAAATTCATGGTTGAAGAGTTTTGAATGAACTTTTACTCTTTCGTTTTATCTCTTTAAAAATTCAAATAAATATTATAAAATTATCTAAATATAATTTATGTAAATATTAAATAAAATTTAAAAATATAATAATAATATTAATAATAAATAATAACTGTAAAATTAGTAGTAGTAGTGCGTAACAATAATAATAATAATAATAATAATAATAATAATAATTAAATAGTAGTTGTGACAATACATATAATAGAAACAGTAATAGGAGTAGTAGTAGCATTTAAAGTTTTTGAATTAAAGAATATTAAATATTTAAATTCAACAATATTATGGTTTTAGAAGAAGTAAGAAATTCATTTATTTTAAACTAGGAACCTAAGATTAAATAGTTCTAACAAACTCTTACTATTTCATAAACTTATCCTTTACAAATATTATTTGAAATATATTTAAATATTAAATTAAAAATAAATATTAATCTAGTAATAATAATAATATTAATAGTAGTAATAGTAGTAGGTGGTCTATACAAATATATTTGAATATATTCTATAAAAATAAAAATAAAAAGATACAAAATTTGTGAATAATTTATAAAACAACTCGAAGGTACAAAACATATTAATTTGATTTTATTGTATGTCGTAATAGTGGTGGAAAAAATAATAATTAAATAAAAGATAA
>NW_025842606.1:0-2720 GCF_002878395.1 Capsicum annuum | reverse complement strand
TCAAAGAATGGGTTAAATAATCTCTTTTAAGATTAATTTGGGCTTATTGGGTCGGGTAATACCAATAAAAGTTGAACCAAAAAGTTGCAAGCCTTAAGGATGCCTTAACCCAAGCCTACATATGCAAGTGTCTGCCTGCACGCGTAGGATCCTTCGTAGATTAAAGCAGTGGGCCCGGAAGCACCAATTCCACTTGTGAGGCTAGCCTGCATACACATGTGCTAGCCTATACACACAAGATCTTGGCTCTTGCCAAGGGAATTTGCACTTTTATTTTTTGAGCAATTTTGAGCCACCCGCGTGGCCACATGTGCACACAAGTGCAAAACATGTACTCACAAGTATTTTACCTCGGGGCATGGTTTTGAACACCTGAACCTACTTTCATTCCCAACTTAGTAGATCACCTAAAAACACCTAAAATAAGATACAATTAGTACTCAAACAACCATAAAATGACTAGAATGAACCTTGTGTTGTCTCCCAAGAAACGCCTTAGTTATTGTTATTGCACGACATTATGTTTCATCATTTATCCTTGAAATAAAGTGACTTAATCTTAGCCACTCTGGGTTCACCCACATGGTAATGCTTTAGTCTTTGCCCATTCAAAACTCAGCTACTCCTCTCATGATCCTCTAATTAGATCACCCCACTTTAATTGGCATTTGAGACCACAAATATGACCAACAACTTATATTTAAGCTTTCCCATGAAGAGTTTCAACCTTGAGTTGAAGAGGAGCCCATTTTAGCATCATGCTCACTTTTTATTTTCTCTTTATACAACATGAAGTGCTCATATGTCCTGAATAAAAAATATTCCAACTCATGAAGTTGATCTACTCCTAATTTGTTCCCATCCTCCCAATTTTAGGAAATTATATGAAATGGCCCATATAATGGGTGGCTTTAGATTTTTGTCTCCATAAAAAAATCTTTAAAGACTAGTCTTTCTTCCTTTTTTATGTATAGAATAAGTACATTTCTGCCCCTCTACACCTCAAAGGTTTTTAACTTTCCATGCTTATATGTCTCTCAACTTCTATTATTTTTTCTATATCTTTTACTTTTTTTATTTGTCTATGATTTTTATTTTTTCTTGTTTTAAGTCATTTGTCTAAACCTTTATTTTTATTTTACTTTTTTATCCTCAAACATTATCTATTTCTTATTTCTTCTTCTTTTTTTTTTATTCATTTGTCTCAACCTTTATTTTTCTTATATTTTTTGTTTTTATCATTTAACTTTTTTTCTTTTCCTTTTAAAATTTTTCTCAGACTTTTTTTTATTAGGCATTTAGGAATGTTTTACTTTCTTGGTTATTCTACTTTTGGGCTGTGGAGTCTAAGGTCTTGAATCTTCTCTGAATCTTCCTTGGTTCACTCTTCAGTTCATGTCTTCTCAATGATCTAACATTTATGGAAACTCTCCTGTTCCACTCAAGGACAACATGGATGGATATAGTTTAACTCAAGGTGAAAAAACATAGGGATTGTAGCTTTTGGTTTTTCCCAATGGATCCCATTCTGCATCATCCAATTTTCTTTATTGTTTTTGTGGTTAGTCGCATCATGGGTGTTGTGAGAAAGGAAGGAATTGGTGTTTTCATTGTGGTCAATTGGGTCACATGTAATAGAAGTGTCCTATAAGGAATGCCACTTAGGGAAGTTGGGCATTGGTGTTTCTTCTACCTCCAACATTGGTCGGGATCGTCTTACTGTTCTTACTATTCCTCAGAAGTTTGAGGCATCTTTTGATGCCGATAATAGTATGTTGAGAACTTTTTTCTTTATGGTGTGTATGGTTTACTTGGTTTGGGGTCCTATATATTTTGTGTCCCCATTTATGGTTGTGTATTCTAGATGTGGTCCCAAGGTTATTTTGGACTTTTTTCTTCTTCTATTTCTACTCCGGTAGGTGAATATGTGATTGCAAAAAAAGTCTATATGGGGTGTGTGGTAGCTGTTGGTAGGAAATAGGTTTTGGTGGATTTCTGTCTGACTCGAATGTGGTGGATTTCAATGTCATTTAGGGGATGGATTGGTTGCACTCGCGCTTTTTATTAATTAGATTGTCAGACATGTTAGGCTCCCTAGTGAGTCAATTTTGGAATGGGATAGTGGTTTTGTTCTCTAGCTAATAAGGGACAGGATATATTATATCTTAGAACTCAGAGGTTGATCTCCAATGGGTGTCTTTATTATTTTAAGATTCTAACTCGAAAGGTCTTTCTTTTGTTTGGTTTTGGTGGTGGATAAATTTCCTAGGGTCCTTTCTAATGACCCTAATAGTGTCTTTCTAATGGGGAGGTTGGTTTAGGGTTGCTCTTGTTTTAGACATTTGTCCGAATTTCTATTCCTTCTTTATAGAATTGTTTTGGTAGAGTTAAGGATCTTAAGGAGAAATTAATGGATCTCTTAGATAAAGGTACTCTTCATCTTAGTGTTTCTCCATGGGGTGCTTTGTTCTTGCTTGCATAAGGGGAATGGTTTTTCCTGGGAATGGATAGGTTATCAGTGGGTGACTAAGGCATTAGGAGAGTCCTCCTTGTAGGGTGGACCTTTTATATATATATATATATATTCAATTCTATATGAGGTATTTTGATAGTATTGCATAGTTATTGGTAGATCCTAGGCTTGTATATAAATGCTTTATTTTGGTTAAAGGGAGTATGATAAGCTCGGGATAGAATTGCAGGAGTTGTAGAGGTAAATT
>NW_025842605.1:0-16014 GCF_002878395.1 Capsicum annuum | reverse complement strand
CAATCTTAAGGAAATAATTAATTTTCAGAATCTGTATTGCTTGGTTTCTGGAGATTAAAGCTCTAAGCTTTCTACTCCGTTTGAACTTAACTAGTGGTTTGAAGAAATAAAATCTTCATCACAAGTTAAAGATCACTCGTTTGGCGATTGAAAGTCATAAAAACTTCATCGTTAAACTAGAAACAAGGGGTGTTTAAAGTTGCTACAACCTATAAGTAGTATTTCCATATATTACTTTATGTCAATAGAAGATGTTCTTCTACCTTACAACTGTATGTCTTCCAAGATTCACATCTAAAGAAGCTCCAGAGGTGCCTGATTGAACTTCGGACCATGAGAAATTTGTCGTTATGGAGGCTTGGAAACACTCTGATTTTTTATGCAGGAATTACATTCTAAGTGGCCTCCAAGATGACTTATACAACGTGTATAGTGGAACAAAGATGACAAAAGAGTTGTGCGGGTATGTTAGAAAGAAAATACAAGATTTTTCAATGCGCAGTATCACTATTAGATCTTCGACAACCATCTCCTTTTGCTTATGTTTCAAGTAGTTCTTGAAGTCCTTCCATAGAGTTGGTAACTTCTCAATTATTGCCACGACTTGAAATGCCTCGTTCACGACCAAACCTACAGTAAAATTTATGTGAACATTAAGAACATTTTTAACATGTTCAACTAAGGTATTTACCAAAATCGTACCTTTCGCAAGGAGATCGTGGATGATAACTTGCAGTTTTTATACTTGGGATACAACAGACTTGCTATCAATCATTTTATACTCCAGGAATCTTGCAACGAAAAACCTTTTGGTTCCAGCATCCTCAAGCCGTGGAAAGAAGGTCAAGAAGAAATTCTGCAATGAATGAAGCAACATTATAGAAGACTACCACAACAACTCAAAAAAATGAAAGAAAACTGGACATGAAAGCAATCAATCTAAGAAGAAATTCAAAGGAAAATGCTTTAATTGTGGCAAGATTGGCCACAAATCAATAGATCGTCATGCCCCAAAGAAAGGCAAAAAGAAATACCAAGCAAATATGGTTGAATCCAAGAAAAAAATGGACGATCTATGTGCCATGCTGTCTGAATGCAATTTGGTGGGAAATCCTCGAGTTCGGTGCCACCCGCCAAGTTTGTGCAAATAAGGAGTTGTTTGCTATATTTATTCCAGCTCAAGGTGAGGAAAATATTTACATGGAAAACTCTGCTACTGCAAAAGTAGAAGAAACAGGAAAAGTATGCTCAAAAATAACTTCAGGCAAAGTGTTGAATCTCAACACTGTCCTGCATGTACCGGAGTTAAGAAAAAACTTGATTTCTGTATCAATTCTTGAAAAAAATGGATTCAAATATGTAACTATTTTTGGAAAAGTTGTAATTAACAAAAGAGAAGTGTACATCGGAAAAGGATATCTCACCAAGGGCCTTTATAAGATGAATGTAATGACTATTGAAATTGATAAAAGTTTAGTTTCTTCTTACTTGCTTGAGTCTAATGATTTATGTCATGAACGATTAGGACATGTCAATTATAAAATTTTACGAAAACTGATTAACTTAGAAGTTTTTTCAAACTTTGAGTGCAATAAATCAAAATGTCAAACGTGTGTCGAATCAAATTATGCCAAGCATCTGTATAAGTCTGTTGAAAGGAATTCCAACCCCTTAGACTTAATCCACACTGACATTAGTGATATGAAGTTAACTAGATATTGTTATGTCTATTTTGCTAAATAGTAAGGATGGAATAATAGATACGTTTAGGCAATACAAAACAGAAGTTGAAAATCACTTAGAGAAAAAGATCAAAACTATTAGAAGTGATAGGGGCAGAGAATATAAATTTTTCTTTGCAGAAATATATGTAGAGGATGGAATTGTCCATCAAACTATGAATCTGTATTCACCTCAATCTAATGGAATTGAGGAAAGGAAAAATTAAACCTTGATGAAAATGATGAATGCCTTACTTATAAGTTCAGGTTTATCATAAAACTTGTGGGGGTAGGGGGGGGAATCTATCCTTACAGCTAATAGAATACTTAATAGAGTGCCCCATAGTAAGATAAATGAATATGATAAATGTGCTTACATTAAAGACACTCCAAATCACCAAGTCATTATTTTTCTATATGTGGATGACATGCTTATCATCTATAAGCCATTTCTGACATAAATGCTACAAAATAAATGCTTGAGAGTAAGTGTGATATAAAAGACCTTGGAGTTGTGGATATGATCTTAGGAATAGAAATCCATAGAACTTCACAAGGGTTGGGATTATCACAGTCTTATTACATTGAAAAGGTACTTGACAAATTCAAGTATTTGGAATTCGGTATTGCCAAGACTCCGTTGGACATGAGCTTTACACTTCAAAAGAATGAAGGTGAAAGTGAATCACAGTTGGAGTGTGCAAGAGTGTTGGGATATTTAATGTATATAATGAATTGTACACGACCAGACATATCATGTGCTAATAGTAAGTTGAATCAGGACATAAGTAATCCCAATAAAACTCATTGGATGGCGATGAAAAGAGTTTTGGGGTATCTTAAATACACTCAAGACCATGCTTTGCTTTATATTGAATATCCAGTGGTACTTAAAAGATATAGTGATGCAAATTGGATCATCGAATTGAATGAAGTAAAATCCATGAGTGGATATGTATTTTCTACAGGTGGAGGAGAAGTCTCTTAGAAAATATCCAAACAGACATGTATTGCTCGCTCTACAATGGAATCATAATTTATCTCATTATATAAAGCAGGTGAAGAAGCAAAATGGATCTGAATTTTCTTTGAAGATATTCCTTATTGGCCCAAACCATTGGCATATGTATGTATATACTGTGATAGTCAAGCTGCAATAGGTAGGGTAGGGAGCATGATGTACAATGATGAATCTCGTCACCTAAGATAGAGACATAATATCGTTAAAGAACTTCTCTCTAGTGGAATTATCACTGTTGACTATGTGAAGTTAAAGGATAATGTGTCAAATCCACTTACAAAAGTCCTATCTAGAGAAGGAGTTAAAAGGACATCCAAGGGAATGGATTTATAGCCTAGGACAAGTCAGCATAGCGGTAACTCTACCTTGCAGACTGGAGATCCCAAGAGCTAGGTTCAAGGATATCAAACAAAGTTGTATCTGATAGGTTCAACATTGTCAATATACCCAATCCGTTCTCATGATGTAGACAATGTTTAGTAAACAAGGATAAGACTTTTGGGGTGAGGCCTTTTAACGATTATCTAAATTTGGCAGATTTGACCAAATAGTTTAATCTATTAGATTGAACATTTATAAATCACCTATGTGAGGGTGAAGTGGAAGCCGCTTCAAGGAGAATATTAGTAAAGGCCTACTCTCTTAGCTCTCATGAGACCGGAACGTGTTCATGTCTGAAACAAATAAAATCGGGAGAACCATTAACGATAAAAGGCTAATTGTGTGACATGTGTTGTCTAGGTATACATTAATGGTCGATGGCTCAATGATATCAAATCTACTGGTTGACTGAGTACATCCGATGTATGTTCACTACGGAAAGTTAAAAGGAAAACCCACTTATCCAAATGCAATCAGTCTTTGCATGATGAGTACATACTTGTCTGTAAAATTTTACAAAAAAATATCCATTCCCCATTCATATGGGGGATTGTTGGGTTCAACATTAAAGTGTAAATGGAAAATGAAGAGAACAAAGTGGAGGGAAAAAATTAGATAACACTCAGAAATGGAAAGTGTACTAAAAAGTGGAAAGTTTACTAATTCTTCCACATTGGTGGTAGAATGAAACTTTAAAGTGTTTATACTAAGAAACACTTACTCCACATAGTAAGTGAGTTAATAACCACAAGGTTCCTTACCCCGTCATCATCGTCGCTCGCTCAGCTCGGCTTCAGCTTCGACTTCGACTTCTACTTTGGATTTGTCAAATGATCGATCGATGAGATTAATATTTTTGGAAAAAATTTATTGACGATTGCACTAGATATTATTTTATCTATTTTCTAAACAGTAAGGATGAATAATTAGATTCATTTAGGCAATACAAAACAAAAGTTGAAAATCACTTAGAAAAAAAGATCAAAACTATATGAAGTGATAGGGGCAGAGAATATGAATCTTCCTTTGCAGAAATATGTGTAGAGAATGGAATTGTCCATCAAACTACGACCCTATATTCACCTCAAATGGAATTGAGGAAAGGAAAAACCGAACCTTGAAGGAAATGATGAATGCTATACTTATAAGTTCTGGTTTATTAAAAACTTGTGGAGGAAGCTATCCTTACAATTAAACGAATACTTAATAGAGTTCCCCATAGTAAGACACAATCAATTCAATGTGAAAAAAGGAAAGGAGGAAAACCCAACATGAAATATTTCAAAGTGTGGGGGTGTCTAGCAAAGGTCCAAGTTCCCACGCCTAAAAGGGTAATTATAGGACCTAAGATGGTGGACTGCGTGTTCATAAAATATGCTAAAAGTAGTAAAGCATGTCGGTTTTTAGTTCATAAATTTAAACATTCAGATATCAATAAAAATACGGCAATTGAATTTGATAATACTAAATTCTTTGAACATATTTATCCATATAAAACTAGACAGAATAGTCTAGTAGGGGGTTAAAATAACCTCGAGATGAACCAAGTGATCATGTACAAAATGATGAGAATCCAAGACGTAGTACATGTCAAAGAACATCAACTTTATTTGGATCAGATTTTGTAATATTTCTCTTAGAAAATGAGCCTCAAATATTTAAAAAAGCTATGTCGTCGTCAGACTCATCCATTTGGTAAGAGGCAGTCAATAGTGAGATTGATTCAATCTTAATCAACCATATGTTGAAGTTGGTTGATCTTCCTCTAGGAAATAAAACTTTAGGTTCAAAATGGCTCTTCTAAAGAAAAATGAAAACAGATGGTACTAATGACAATTATAAGGCAAGATTTGTAGGAAAAGACTTCAAACAAAAAGAAGGCCTTGATTACTTTGATACATACTCGCCAGTAATAAGGATAACATCAATTTGGATGTTAATTGCCTTGGCGGCAGTATATAGTTTTGAAATCCATCAAATGGATATAAAAACAACATTCCTGAATGGAGAACTAGAGGAAGAAATATATATGGAACAACCCAAGGGTTTTGTGGTTCCAAGAAAAGAAAATAAGGTGTGTAAACTTGTTAAGTCACTCTATGGACTAAAACAAGCACCTAAACAGTGGCATGTGAAGTTTGACCAAATTATGTTGGCAAACAGGTTCAAGATAAATGAATGCGATAAATGTGTTTACATTAAAGACACTCCAAATCACCAAGTCATTGCTTTTCTATATGTGGATGATATGTTGATCATCAGTAGAGACATTTCTGACATAAATGGTACAAAATAAATGCTCGAGAGCAAGTTTAATATGAAAGATAATGGAGTTGCAGATGTGATCTTAGGAATAAGAATCCCTAGAATTTCACAAGGGTTATCACCGATTCATTACATTGAAAAGGTACTTGACCAATTCAAGTATTTGGAATTTGGTATTGCCAAGATTCCATTGGACGTGAAATTTACACTTCAAAAGAATGAAGGTAAAAGTCATTCACAGTTGGAGTATGCAAGAGTGTTTGGAAGTTTAATGTATATAATGAATTGTACAAGACTAGACATAGCATGTGCAATTAGTAAGTTGAGTCGGTACACGAGTAATCCCACTTAAATTCATTGAATGGAAATGAATAGAGTTTTGGGGTATCTTAAATACACTCAAGACTATTCTTTGCATTATAGTAAATATCCATCAGTACTTGAAGGATATAGTGATCTAAATTAGATCACTGAATTGAATGAAGTAAAATCCACGATTGGATATATATTTACTATAGGTGGATGAGCAGTCTCTTGGAAATTGTCCAAATATACATGTATTGCTTGCTCTATATTGGAATCAGAATTTATCGCATTAGATAAAACCGGTGAAAAAGCAGAATGGATCCAAAATTTCTCAGAAGATATTTCTTATTGGCCTAAACCATTGGCACTAGTATATATACACTGTGATGTCAGGCTTCAATATGTAGGGTAGGGAGTAAGATGTACAACGATAAATTTTGTCACATAAGACGTATACATAATACCGTTAGAGAACTTTTCTCTAGTTGAATTATCATTGTTGACTATGTGAAGTCAAAGAATAGTGTATTAGATTAACTTACAAAAAGCCTATCTAGAGAAAGAGTTGAAAGGGTTTCCAAGGGAATGAGTTTATGACCTTGAACAAGTCAGCATGGCGGTAAATCTATCTAGAAGACTAGAGATCCCAAGAGCTAGGTTCAAGAAGATAAAACAAAGTTGTGTTTGACAGGTTCAACATTGTCAATATACCCAATACATTCTCATGATATAGACAATGTTTAGTAAGTAAGGATAATACTTATGGGGTAAAGTCTTTTAATAATGATCTAAATTTGACAGATTTGACCAAATAGTTTAATCTATAGGATTAATTGTTTAGAAATCACCTATATGAGGGAGAAGTGGAATCCCCTTCAAGGAGAATGTTAGTAAAGCCTATTTTCTAAGCTTTCATGAGACCGGGACATATTTATGGCTGAAATAAAATAGAACCGTGGGAACCATAACGGTAAAAGGCTGGTTGTGTTACATTTGTTGTCTAGGTGTACATTAAAGATCGGTGGTTCAAATATGTCAAATCTACCAATTGATCTAGTGCATTCGATGCCTGTTCACTACATAAAGTTCAAAGGGAAACCCACTTATCGAGATGTAATCAGTCTTTGCTTGATGATCGCATACTTGTCCATACAATTTTATGAAAAAATATAGCCATTCCTTATTCATATGGGGGATTGTTGGGTTCAATATTAAAGTGTGAATAGAAAATGGAGGGAACCAAGTGGAGGAAAAAAATTTAGATAACACTAAAAAATGGAAAGTGTACTCAAAAGTGAAAAGTTTACTAATTCTCCCACATTGGTGGGAGAATGAAACACTATAGTATTTATATTAAGAAACACTTATTCCACATGGTAAGTGAGGCAAGAGCTACAAGGTACCTCGCACCATCATCGACGTCACTCGCTCAACTTGGCTTTGGCTTTGGCTTTGGCTTTGTCAAATGATCGATCGATGAGATTAATCTTTTTGACAAAACTATTTTAATAGTTCGAAAAACCAAAGGAAAAAATGCAACCAGTTTTTCTAGTTTTTAAACCTTCATTTACGTGCATGCTTCTGCATGCAAATATAATGGCTGCGGTTGCTCGAAGAGACACAACTCTTCAAGTAAAACACACACTGTTTTGGAAAAAGGTATGACTGTTTGAATGGTTGTGGCTGTTCAGAAAAGACACAATCTTTCTGATAGACAGACATGACTGTTCAGAATGGATACACCTTTTCGATGAACCATTGCCACCTTTCGAAAGGGGTACCTAATGGCTATATAAACCTATTTTTTTCCACAGGTTTAGAAATGAAATTTTCTGCATTTACAAATACTTCCTGTCTTCAAAATACTCCATATGATCATCTAATCATTGAGTGAATTCAAAGAAAATTCGATCGTTTGAGGTACCACTACAGTCGGATTGTTAGGTCGTTTTATCCTGGGAGGAAATTTCGCAACCTCAGGTATTTGAGGGGAATTATTTTCTTAAGGACACTTCATGAATTCGGATGACTTGACCTTTTCTGTTTCTTCTAATTTTTTGCAAAAATACACTTCTTTGAAAGGTCATTTTGATCTTGTGTTGAAGGTGTTGGTGTACTTCATAAGTGATCTTGATTTATTCTTGAACGTGTGTTGAAGTTATTTTACTGAAATACAAATTCTTGTATACTCAAAACAACAATCTTAAGGAACTAATTAATTTTTTAAATCTGTATTGCTTGGTTTAAGGAGATTAAAGCTGTAAGCTTTCTATTCCATTTGAACTTAACTAGAGGTTTCAAGAGATAACATCTTCATCACAAGTTAAAGATCACTTGGTTAATGATTGGAAGTCATAAAAACTTCATTGTAAAACTAGAAACAAGGGGTGTTTAAAGTTGCTACAGCTTATAAGTAGTATTTCTATACACTAAAAGTTACTGTCTTTTTGTGATAGAAAAATGACTATAGACAGTCATCGAAATGATACTACAGCGACTGTGGCAGCAACTAATGTTCCCACAATGAGTCGTACAAGTGCTTCACAGGAAATGGCTCCAATGGAGAAACCCAAAAAATTCACGAGTGTTGATTTCAAAAGGTGGCATCATAAGATGTTTGTCAACCTTACAACTTTATGTTTTCCAAAATTCACTTCTAAAGAAGCTCCAGAGGTGCCCGAGGGAACTTCAGACCAGGAAAAATTTGTCATTATGGAGGCTTGGAAACACTCTGATTTCCTATGCAGGAATTATATTCTAAGTGGCCTCCAAGATTACCTATACAATGTGTATAGTGGAACAAAGATGGGAGAAAAGTTGTGGGGTGCACTTGAAAAAAAATACAAGATTGAGGATGCTGATACCAAAAAGTTCTTTGTTGTAAGATTCCTGGAGTATAAAATAATTGACAACAAGTCTATTGTATCCCAAGTACAGGAACTGCAAGTTATCATCCACGATCTCCTTGCATAAGGTATGATTTTGGTAAATACCTTAGTTGAATATGTTGAAAATGTTCTTAAAGTTCACATAAACATTATTGTAGGTTTGGTCGTGAATGAGGTATTTTGAGTCGCGGAATAATAGAGAGGTTACCACCTATGTGGAAGGACTTAAAAAACTTCTTGAAACATAAGCGAAAGAAGATGACAGTCAAAGATCTTATAGTAAGACTGCACATTGAAATCGTCTTTGCAGACATGAATTGCTCTCCCTACAATGGAATCAAAATTTATCGCATTAGATAAAGTCGGTGAAGAAGCAGAATTACTCTAAATTTTCTTAGAAGATATTCTTTATTGGCCTAAACCATTGGCACCAGTATGTATACACTGTGATAGTCAAGCTGTAATAGGAAGGGCAGGGAAGATAATGTACAACAATAGATCTTGTCACATAAGATGGAGACATCATACCATTAGAGAACTTCTCTCTAGTGGAATTATCACTATTGACTATGTGAAATCAAAGGATAATGTGTCAGATCCACTTACAAAAGTCCTATCTAGAGAAGGAGTTGAAAGCACATCCAAGAGAATGGGTTTACAGCCTAGGACAAGTCAGCATAGCGGTAACTCTACCAGCAGATTGGAGATCCCAAGAGCTAGGTTCATGGAGATCAAACAAAGTTGTGTCTGATAGGTTCAACATTGTTAATATACCCAATCCATTCTCATGATGGTTACAATGTTCAGTAAATAAGGATAAGACTTATAGGATGAATTTTGATAATGATTATCTAAATTTGGCTGATTTGACCAAATAGTTTAATCTATTGGATTGAACGTTTAGAAATCACCTATGTGAGGGAGAAGTAGAATAAGTTTCAAGAAGAATGTTAGTAAAGGCCTATTCTCTAAGGTCTCATGAGACTGGGGCGTGTTCATGGCTGAAACAAACAAAACCGTGAGAACCATAAATAGTAAAATGTTGATTGTATGACATGTGTTGTATAGGTGTACATTAAAACTCGACGTTCAAAGCTATCAAATCTACCGATTGACCGAGTATATCTAATGTATGTTCACTACGAAAAGTTCATAGGGGCCACTTATCTAGATGCAATCAGTCTTTGCTTGATGATCACATACTTGTCCGTAAAGTTTTACGAAAAAAAAATATCCATTCCCTACTCATGTGGGGGATTGTTGGATTCAAGATTAAAGTGTGAATGAAAAATGGAGGGAACCAAGTGGAGGAAAAAAATTAGATAACACTAAAAAATGGAAAGTGTACTCAAAAGTGAAAATTTTAAAAATTCTCTTACATTGGTGGGAGAATGAAACTTTCAAGTGCTTATATTAAGCAACACTTACTCCACATGGTAAGTGAGGCAAGAACCATAAGGTGCCTTACTCCGGCATCGTCGTTTCTAGCTTTACTCGGCTTTGGATTTGTCAAATGATCAATCGATGCGATTAATCTTTTTGAAAAAAAATTATTTGAACATTCCAAAAAACCAAAGAAAAAAAAATGCAACTTGTTTTTGTAGTCTTTGAACCTCCATTTATGTGCATGCAGACACGATGGTTGTGGCAGCTCGAAGAGACATAACTCTTTAAGTAAAATACATACTGTTTTGGGAAAAGGTATGACTGTTTGGATGGTTGTGGCTGTTGGAAAAAGACACTATCTTTCTGATGGATAGAAATGATTGTTTAGAAAGGATACACCTTCCCGGTGAACCATTGCCATTTTTCGGAAGGGGCACCTAATTGCTTTATAAACCTGCATTATTCCACAGGATTAGACACGAAGTTTTTTGCATTCACAAACACTTCTTGTCTTTAAAATACTCCGTGTGATCGTCTAATTTTTGAGTGAGTTTGAATAAAATCCGATCATTTAAGGTACCACTACAGTCGATTGTTAGGCCATTTTATCCTGAGAGGGAAATTCTGCAACCTCGAGTATTTGAGGGAAATTATTTCCTCAAGGATACTTCGTGAATTCGGAGGACTTGGCCTTTTCTGTTTCATCTAATTTTCTGAAAAAACACACTTCTTTAAAAGGTTATTTTGATCTTTTGTTGAAGGTGTTGGTGTCCATCATAAGTGTTCTTGATTTATTCTTGAACATGTGTTGAAGTTATTTTGCCGAAATACACATTTTTGTATACCCGAAACAAAAATCTTAAGGAAATAATTAATTTTTAGTATTTGTATTCTTGGTTTATGGAGATTAAAGAGTAAGCTTTCTACTCCGTTTGAACTTAACTAGGGGTTTGACAAAATAAAATCTTCATCATATGTTAAAGATCACTCAGTTGACAATTGAAAGTCATAAAAACTTCATCGTTTAAACTAGAAACAAGGGGTGTTTAAAGTTGCTACAACCTATAAGTAGAATTTCCATCTACTAAAAGTTACTGTCTTTTTGTGACAAGAAATGACTACGGACAGTCATCGGCATGATAATGCAATGGCTATAGAAGTAACTAATGTTGCCTTAACGAGTCGTACGAGTACTCCACAGGCATTGGTACCAGTGGAGAAACCCAAAAAATTCATGGGTTTTTATTTGAAAAGGTGGCCATAGAAGATGTTTTTCTACCTTACAACTTTATGTCTTCAAAGATTCACTTCTGAAGAAGCTCCAGAGGTGCCCGAGGGAATTTCGAACCAAGAGAAATTTGTCGTTACGGAGGCTTGGAAACACTCTAATTTCCTTTGCAGGAATTACATTCTAAGTGGCCTCCAAGATCACCTATACAACGTGTATAGTGGAATGAAGACGACTAAAGAGTTGTAGGGTGCGCTAGAAGAAAAATACAAGACTGTGGACAATGGATCCAAAAAGTTCTTCGCTGCAAGATTCCTAGAGTATAAAATGATTGACAGTAAGTCTGTTATATCCCAAGTACAGGAACTGCAAGTTATCATCCACGATCTCCTTATAGAAGGTATGATTTTGGTAAATACCTTAGTTGAACATATTGAAAATGTTCTTAATGTTCACATAAACATTATTGTAGGTTTGGTCGTGAATGAGGCATTTTAAGTCACAAAATAATAGAGAAGTTACCACTTATGTGGAAGGACTTCAAGAACTTCTTGAAACATAAGCGAAAGGAGATGACAGTTGAAGATCAAATAGTGATACTGTGCATTAAAGAAGACAACAAAGCTGCGGAAAGAAGGCCAAGAGGAAATTTTGCAATGAATGAAGCAAACATTGTAGAAGACGACCACAACAATTCAAAAAAATGAAATAAAGCTGAACATGAAAGCAATCAACCTAAGAAGAAATTCAAAGAAAAATGCTTTAAGTATGGATAGATTGTCCACAAATCAATAGATTATCGTGCCCCAAAGAAAGGCAAAAAGAAGGACCAAGAAAATATGGCTGAATCCAAGAAAAAAATTGACGATCTTTGTGCCATGCTGTTTGAATGCAACTTGGTGGAAAATCCTCCAGAATGGTGGATGGATTTTGGTGCCACCCGCCATGTTTGTGCAAATAAGGAGTTGGTTGCTACGTTTATTCCAGCTCAAGGTGAGGAAAATATTTACATGGCAAACTTTGCTACTACAAAAGTAGAAGGAAAAGTATGCTTGAAAATGACTTCAGGGAAAGTGTTGACTCTCAACAATATCCTGTATGTATCGGAGTTAAGAAAGAACTTGATTTTTGTATCACTTCTTGACAAAAACGGATTCAAATGTGTAACTGTTTTCGAAAAAGTTGTAATTAGTAAAGGAGAAGTGCACGTAGTAAAAGGCTATGTCACTGTGGGCATTTATAAGATGAATGTAATGACTATTGAAATCAATAAAAGTTTATTTTCTTCTTACATGCTTGAGTCTAATAATTTTTGGCATGAACGATTAGGACATGTCAATTATAAAACTTTGAGAAAACTGATTAAACTTAGAAGTTTTGACAAACTTTTAGTGCAATAAATCAAAATGAAAAACATGTGTGGAATCAAAGGATGCTAAGCATCCATATAATTCTGTTGTAAAGAATTCCAATCCCTTAGACTTAATACAACCTAACATTTGTGATTTGAAGTCAACACCATCTCGCGGTGGAAAAAAGTATTTTATATCTTTTATTGACGATTGCACTAGATATTGTTATATCTGCTTGCTAAACAGTAAGGATGAAGTAATAGATACATTTAGGCAATACAAAACAGAAGTTAAAAATCAGATAGAGAAAAAGATCAAAACTATAAGAAGTGATAGGGGCGGAGAAAATGAATCTCCCTTTGCAGAAATATGTGTAGAGAATGGAATTGTCCATCAAACTACAGACTTGTATTCACATCAATCTAATGGAATTTTGGAAAGGAACAATGAATCTTGAAGAAAATGATGAATGCCTTACTTATAAGTTCAGGTTAACCGCAAAACTTGTGGGGGAAATCTATCCTTACAGCTAACCGAATACTCAATAGAGTGCCCCATAGTAAGACACAATTAATTCCATATGAACGATGGAAAGGAAGGAAACCTAAATTGAATTATTTCAAAGTATGGGGGTGTCTAGTGATGATCCAAATTCCTATACCTAAAAGGGTAAATATAGGACCTAAGACAATAGACTACGTGTTCATCGGATTTGCTAAAAGTAGTAATGCATGTCGGTTGTTGGTTCATAAATCTGAACATCAGATATCAATGAAAATATGGTAATTGAATCAGATAGTGATGAATTATTTGAACACATTTATTGTCACGACCCGAAATGGGCCCTGGACATGACGGGCATCCCGAACTATGAAGGCCTAAGAGCTTTTCTAACTTGCAATCATACACTATTCATACGCAAAGATAATATATGGAAATAAATGACATTACAGAACCATGGTAAACTCTTAATCCAACTTAACAATACTAAAAAAATTCTATCAACATTTAGACAACATCTATGTCAGTATACGAAATCTCTATTACATACGAAAATAGATAAATTGTCTGAAACTGGGACAAGGCCCCAAGTGGACCTAAATCAAAATAAATAACATATGTTTGGTTTAAAATAGGCCTTCCAAAATAGAGAAGGCTCACTAACTGCACACTTCACTTCTGTCTGAAACAAATCTATGGCTTAGAAGGACCCTTACATTGAGCCTCAGACCCTGAAATGTAGGGGGTCAATACAATTGTACTGGTACGTGAAACAACTCAAAATAACACATTTTATGCAAAATAGATGTGAGCATATCGTAAAGTCAATAATCATAATGTGTAAGTAAAATACATGGGCATACTTTAGTGAACTCCAAGGCACTTCTTTGAAAACATGACTCACTCTTTATCTTAATCCTGAGATAGATGGTACACCCTACATTTCTACAATCCCACAGGCTATATGGAATCCGCACTTAACTCGGCGGCCAAGCCTGCAATCCAAGTATGCCACAAGGATTGGTCTACTAAAATTCAATTCTAGTATATCAGTGTCTCAAGGACAAGTATACATTGCTTTAGCGAATCATATCACCCGAATCGACAAATTCGATTATTCCGATGATGCGCCCTTACACTCAAACGCCTTCTTTGGGTAACCATCTAGCTCTCTTTTAGCCCAATTTTAGTTCTTTATAACCATTCATAATGCATTCAAAATATTCATCATATATTCTGTTAAGGGGATACTATCACCGGGTATCATCATACCCTGACTTGCAAGTCCAAATCATATCAAATTTATAGCCTATCATGTTCAAAATATGCACATGACCACCCAAAATTTTATAACATTACAATAGGATCATCACTTTGAAACCTCAAGAACATTTGGGCATTTACCCTCTCTTTGCACGATTAAAAACAATGTGGTGGTCATGTCAATTATATCAATCACATACAATTCTTTTACTTTTAAATCAAGAATATAGTTATAGTGAAAACCCCCCTTTCATCATATATAAACCATATCAAACACCATAATATTTGAGAAGATCACTTTCAAATCTTAAAACATGCTTTTCAAATCATTCACACTGAATAATGTAAACTTTAGCTCACAACAAGAGAGGAAATTCATACTAATGCTCTCAATTAATCTTACAAATATGCACAAAATCATATGTATATAGTTATACTTCAATTTCCATAAAATATAATTCAAATCAACATATATTTTTGTCAAAACAGTTCCATGATGCATAATCTTAAAAAATCATATCATATACTTCATTATAAATCAAAATTGGGGATCTTTAATATTGACAAAATATTTAAGCTTATGCCCAAGGTTTTTAGAGTAGTCCCACATACCTTAAAGTAGTAGTTTTGAAAAGTGGACCCCTAGACTTGATTCCTTTCTTGAAGATCTTGACTTAGAAGAATAGTTCTTAATCTATGGGAGGGAAGTTAGGGTTTGTGTTGAGAGAATATAAGTGTTTTTCTGATGTATTTTTCCCTAAACAATTTTTAATCTCATGTTAGGAAAAGTTATGATGTGAAGAAAAATGACTGAATTTCCCTTCCCAAGGCCAGTTATTTAAAAGAATTTGTGAACTGGGCACCGATGCACCAACCAACGCGATGTATAGATATCACGTTGGTTCACTATTTTATTGACGTGACGCGTTGACTTTGCGTCGATTAACTGTTTCCAACGTCCAAACACACCTCTAACTTTGTCTAAAATATTTGAAACTTCTCTGACACCTCCCTTTTTCTCTCCCGAACATAAAACAGCTTAAAAATTAACTTTTCGAGGTCGGGAAGATCAAAAATAAAATCGTCAAAGGTTAGGGGTTCAAAATGAGACTAAGTCCCTTTTTATACTTAGAATATTTTCAGACATTTACCCCTTTAACATACTACAAAATTAGGTATTTAGTCGAGGGCATCACAGGGCACTAAGGAGTCTATCAAGGAGTCTTTCACCTTGATCTCCTCTACTGGAAACATGAGAGAATGATCTCCAACACACTTCTTCAACGTGGACACATGAAACACGGGATGGACAGAAACCAGATTTGCGATCAACTCTAACTCATAAGCGACCTCTCCCATCTTTCTCATAATCTGATATGGTATAATATAGCAAGGACTCAACTTTCCTTTCTTCTCGAACCGTATAACTCCCTTCATAAGGGAGACTTTTAGAAACACCCAATCACTAACATCAAATTCCAACTCCCTTTTCCTAATATTGGCATAGGATTTCTGACGACTCTGAGATATCTTGAGTTGTTCTCTAATGATTTTCACTTTCTCCATTGCTTGATGGACAAGATCAGGCCCAAATAGCTGAATTTTACCCACTTTATTCCACCCAATTGGTGATCTATATCTTCTCCCTTAAAGTGCCTCAAAAAGGGCCATCTTAATGCTGGCATGGTAGCTATTATGGTAG
>NW_025842604.1:0-1385 GCF_002878395.1 Capsicum annuum | reverse complement strand
CACAACTGTCATTCTCTAATATGGTTCACCATCCACCTCCACTACTCTGGCAACCCAGGGCTAGCAAGCAGAGTCTCTGACAATAAGAATTTGGCGTCTAGTTTTAGCACTAGATTTTGCCAACATCCTACAAAGTTTTCAAGAAAACCACCCTAATCCCTGTGATTTCTATCTCTTTAATCTTTATTAAAGTCATTTGCTATTTTCTATTTTTTGTTTAAATCTTCCCAAGTTTTCATTCTCTGCCCACACTTTTCTGACTTGCTATATAGAACATTGTTGCCTATTTTGGTGCAATTTTATTAATGTTTTATTACTTTTTTTCTTTGATCTCTACCTCTTCTTTGGTGTTAATTTAGACCTAGACTAGTAAGTATTAACTTTGACTTGAATTTTGTTTTGCTAATGTCATTTCCATAATTACTGTGATATTTATTCTTCTTCTCTTGTAGCATACTACGTGTTGTTCTCTTTTATAGCTTTTTAGATTTACAACACAATGCAGGTTCTGATCTCTGTTTCTGATTTTGGTGTAATTCAATTTATTGATTCCGTGCTCTTTTTAAATTTTTCATTATCGTTTCAAATTATTTCTTGCTATCTTGCTTTTAGACTATTCATTTAAATTAGTATTTTCCTATGTAGTTTAAACCTTATTTGATGGCTTTCGTGAATGATGATAGACTAGGGTCATGTCGTAAGTCGCGATCAAGGGAGAAGGGTAGGAGTGGTACGTGGGTTAAAGGTTTTCCTAGTCTGAGAGCAGGGTCTTGGAATATATGGATCCTTGTTGGGGCAGTCCACAGAGATACAAAAGATTTTAAAGAAGAGGAAGAGTCATATAGCGTGTGTTTAGGACACTAAGTGGGTTGGTACCAAGGTTTGGAATGTGGAGGAGTTTAAGTTATATTACCCAGGAGGATCGAGGGATAGGAATGTAGTAGGTATTTTAGTATATGGGAACCTTAGAAAGTAAGTGACGGATGTTAGGATGATTAAGGATAGGATGATGACGATTAAGCTAGTCATTGAAGGGCTTACTTTGAACGTGATTAGTTCTTATGCACCCCAAATAGGATTGAATGAAGAGGTTAAGAATAAATTTTAGGTGGATTTGAATAAGATGGAAAGGGGTATACCACAAACTGCGAATACATTCATTAGCGGGAACTTCAACGGCCACATTTGGGAAAACTCTAGTGGTTTTGATGATGTGCATGAAAACTTTGTTTTTGGGGATAGAAATGTAGGTGGAACCTTGCTTTTGCATTTTTCTAAAGTTTTTTGAGTTATTTACAGCTAATTTGTGCTTTCCAAAGATGGAAGACCACTTGGTTGCCTGCCATAGCACGATGGCTAAAAAACAGATAGATTACTTACTCTTG
>NW_025842603.1:0-1409 GCF_002878395.1 Capsicum annuum | reverse complement strand
AGAAGTCCACCTAGAATAAAAATCAAGAAGATAAGCATGTCAGCTGGAAGATAAGATAAGAAGCAAAATGGAGATATGGAAAAGCAGCAGATACGACAACGAGAAAATATCAACGAAGTAATAATAGAAGACAAGATATTAAATTTTTACGTAAAATTGTTGTATAGAATTGTTGTATAGATTTTAGCCTTTATTTTAGCCTTTTTGACTTTTTTAAGGCTATAGCACTAATTCTTGTAGCCTTTTTAGACTTTTAGGCTATGACACTAATTCTTGTCTCATAAGGAGACTTTTTAGGATAAACTTTTTAGATTTTTAGAAAACATGTAAAACTTTGTAAAGAATTCATTCTATAAATGAGAGGAACCGAAGGCATTGCAGGGCAAGCCTTCATGTGTTGAAGCAAAAATACTCTCTTCTGTCCGCAACAAACATTTTGCTTAGTTAATTAAAAAACAGATATATTTCAATGAAAAAAGCTATGGAGGAACAAACCTCAGAAATATCAAACCTACCCGAACAGGTATATTTATTTATGATTATGAATAGCTAAATTCATAATTCTCGATAATCATGGTATGATAAAATAAATTCTTATTAGTTACTTTATAGTAGAATTATTCGAAGAATAATATGTTAAGAAGTTTATTAGCAAAGTGAAAACGGAGAAAAATCCCTAAGAACTATGCCATCCTAAAGGTGAAACCAATGAGTCAAGAAGCCATGGCGGGGAGTAACCAGAGTAGAGGCGCTGTTTAAGGGAAAAGTATCTAAATTACCATGCTAATAGTGACTGAAGAACATGTTATTTAAGAATAATCTAGTATATTGTAATCTAAGATGACCATATTTTGTTATGTACATGGTTGAAGGGAATATTTTGAAAATAGCAATTTTATGAAAATGAATAATTATTTATCTGATGTGATGGTAGATAAATTTAAAATACTTATTTTGTATGCACTTAAGGATATAAAAGTAGTAGATATAAGAAAAATCATATTAGAAAAAGCATTTGGTAAATATTATATGACTAGAGTAAATTATATACCATACCTACCTAACTACTCTTACAAATACTTATCATGATAAATTACATAGAATTTTTGGAAAAAAATATGAGCAACATACAGTTAATAGAAAAACAGATAAAACTAAATTTAGACAAATACATGGAAACTAAAGATATAAAATATATAGAATTTCTTAATAAAAATATGCAAGAACTACTAAGGCTAAAACAAACAACTACAAAAAATTATAATAAAATATTTAGTCAATTTAAAATGATAGAGAATCTTAAAGTCTTAATCTTATATATACTTAGAGATATAGAAATTATAGATATTAAGAAAATAATATTAGAAAAAGTACTAGACTATGAAATTAAAATCATAAATTGGATAGCA
>NW_025842602.1:0-7893 GCF_002878395.1 Capsicum annuum | reverse complement strand
AAATCTCTTCATAAGAGAGGTTGTTCTGAATATCTATGCTCTGAATAGGGACTACAACTGGTGGGTCACCTATACACTTCTTGAGAAAAGAGACATGGAAGACTGGATGAACTGAGGCTAGATCTGAAGGTAATTCGACGTCATAAGCTACCTTGCCGAAGTGATTGAAAATTTTGAAGGGACTGACATATCGGGGACTAAGCTTTCCCTTCTTTCCGAACCTCATCACTCCCTTCATGGGATAGATCTTTAGATAGATATAGTCACCAATCTCGAACTCAAGATTCTTTCTATGCATATCTGCATAAGACTTTTGTCAGCTCTGAGCAACCCGAAGTCTTTCTCTGATCAACTAGACTTTCTCTAAGGCATCAAATACAAAGTCAAGCCCTATAACTGAGGATTCACTAACTTCGAACCAACCGATTGGAGATCTGCACCTCCTACTATAAAGAGCTTCAAATAGAGCCATCCGAATACTGAAATGATAGTTATTATTGTATGCAAACTTAATCAAAGGCAAGTGGTCATCCCAAATACCCTTGAAATCAATTGCACACGCCCTTAGCATATTTTTTAGGGTCTGAATGGTCCTTTTTGCTTGACCATCTGTCTGAGAATGAAAGGTTGTACTGAGATAAATTTGGGTACCAAGACCCTTTTGCAATGCTTTCCAAAAATAAGAGGTGAACTGGGTACCTCTATCTTAGATAATAGATAATGGAACACCGTGCAATCTGATCAACTCTCTGATGAAGAGTTTGGCATAATATTTGGTTGAATAAGAGGTATGAACTAGGAGGAAATAAGCTGACTTGGTCAACCTATCTACAACGACCTAGACTGAATTATGCTGACAAAGAGTTCAAATCAAACCCATCACAAAGTCCATGTTCACTTCCTCCTACTTCCAAGTATGATTGATAAACTCCTGCATAGGTCCACTAGGCTTCTGATGCTCCATCTTAACCTACTGACATGTAGAGCACTTAGCCACAAACTCTGCAATATCTCTCTTCATCCCACTCTACCAATAGACCTCCCATAAGTTGTGGTACATCTTTGTAGCCCCTGGATGAATAGAGTAGCATGCACCATGCACTTCTGCAAGAATTCACTGCCTTAAGTCATCTACAGTTGAAACACACAAATAACCCTGACAATGCAGAACACCATCTACCCCTTGGGAGAAAACCTCTACTTTCTGATCCTTAACTAACTCTTTCAACTTAACTAAACTGGGATCTCTATCTTGCTTTTCTTTCACCTCAGAAACTAGAGATGATTCTGAACTACTCTAAACCCATATATCACCCTCCTCTATATCGACTAAGCGAACGCCTAGTCTGGTAACCTGATGGACTTCCTAAGCTAACTTCTTCTTACTGTTGTCAACATGAGAAACACTACCATAGATAGTCGACTGAGAGCGTCGTCCACTACATTGGCCTTTCCCAGATAATAAAGAACACTCATGTCATAATCTTTCAAGAGCTCTAACCACCTTCTTTGACAAAGTTATCTGGAGGCGTAGGCTATGACCTTACCATACTGCATGAGGACACAACCCAAACCTACTCTGGATGCATCACAATACACTACGAAACCATCTAAACCATCTGGAAGAGCTAGGACTGAAGCTGAGGTGAGTCGAGTCTTCAACTCCTGAAAAACTCTTCTTGCAAGGATATGACCACTGAAACTTAACTTTATTCTGAGTCAATCTGGACATAGGGGATTCAATAGAGGAAAATCCCTCAAAAAACCACTTGTAATAGCCAGCCAAGCCCAAAAACGTCCTGATATCTGATAGAGAGATAGGTCTAGGCTAGTTTCTTACCGCTTCGGTCTTTTGAGGATCTACTCTAATTCCATCACCTAAAATGATATGGCCAAGTAAGGCTATTGACCTTAGCCAAAATTTACACTTACTGAATTTGGCGAACAGCTTATGATCTCTGAGAGTCTAAAGTACGATTTTGAGATGGTCTGCATGATCATGTTCACTACGGGAATAGACCAGAATATCATCTATAAATACTATGATGAACATGTACAAGTACTTCTTGAACACACGGTTCATCAACTTCATAAAAGCTGCTGGGGCATTGGTAAGACCAAAGGACATGACTAGAAATTTGAAGTGACCATACCGGGTATGGAAGGCTATTTTTGGAATGGCATATTCTCTGACTCTGAGCCGATGATAGTCGGATCTGAGGTCTATCTTAGAGAAATAACTAGCACCCTGAAGTTGGTCAAATAATTCTTCGATTCTGGAAAGTGGATACTTGTTCTTGACTGTGACTTTATTGAGTTAATGGTAGTCTATGCATATTCTGAGAGAACCATCTTTCTTTCGCATGAATAAGACTGGTGCACCCCACAGGGCGAGGTCTGATGAATCCCTTATCTGAGGGATCCTTCA
Organism: Capsicum annuum; assembly: GCF_002878395.1. Lineage (NCBI taxonomy): Eukaryota > Viridiplantae > Streptophyta > Magnoliopsida > Solanales > Solanaceae > Capsicum > Capsicum annuum. The sequence continues at coordinate 5,465 of NW_025842602.1, read as the reverse complement.
ACTTTTCTTTTAGTTCTCTAAGTTCTGTTGGTGCCATTCTGTATGGAGGAATAGATAAAGGCTGAGTATCTGGAAGAAGATCAATGCCGATATCTATTTCCCTTTCGGGAGGAATCCCTGGAAGATCTTTGGGAAAGATATCTAACTATTCACTCATGACTGGGAATGATTCAAGACTAGGAGTTTCAAAACTAGAGTCCTTAACTTCAACAAAATGATAGACATATCCCTTAGATATCATTTTCCTGGCCCGAAGGTAGGAAATAAGTTGACCTCTGAAAGCGGATACACTACCCTTCCACTCTATGACAGGTTTATTTAGAAACTGGAACAAGACTATTCTATTTCTATAGTCGACTGTGGTATAGCAAGAATGAGGCCAATCCATACCAAGAATGACATCAAAATCAGTCATCTCTAATTCGACTAAGTCTGCTGAAGTGACTTTCTGAGATATCATAATTGGGCAGTTCCTATATACCCGTTGTGCTATGATGGTTTTACCCACTGGGGTAGATACTGAAAAGGGCTCTACTAGAATTTTAGGACTGACTCTGAAATCAACTACTTTGTAGGGAGTAACAAAAGACAAAGAAGCTTCTGCATCTAGCAAAGCATAAATATGCACATATTAGATCTGTAACGTAATAGTAACCACATCAGGATAATTTTCTTGATCTTGCCAGGACTGAAGAGCATAGAGTTTGTTTGGCCGTTGCCTACTAGTAGCACTGGAAGTGGCACCCTGCTGATTTGGACTACTAAATTGAGATGAGGAACGGTTCTGCTGACCCTAATAACCTAACTGGGACAATCTCTAACTCTATGGCTTGGTTTGCCACATCTGAAACAGACATCGCTACCATCTCTGCAATCACCCTTGTGGTTCTTACCACAAGTCTGACAAAGGGTATTAGTTTGGGCATTGCTAACAGCGCCCTGAGATTTAGAGCCTGGCGCCCTATCTCTATTTCCATCCCTAAACTTAGGAGCTAGAGCACTAGCTAAAGAAGGAGCTGGAACTGATGACTTAGGAAGAAACTGAGAGTAGTTTGCTCCTTCTGATTTGGGCTGAGCAAAGTTGAAACTACCTGTTTTTGCTCTCTTTTTTATTTCTCTCTCATCTTAAACTTTGATTTTCTATCTGCTGAGCATGAGTTATAAGCCTAGCTAAATTCATGTCACTATTTAATATCATATACCTATACTCATTGACCACACTATCGTTCACCCTAAAAACAAACTTACTCATCTTAGCCCTATTATTTATAAATGCATGAGGAGCATATCTGGCTAATTGACTAAACTTTATAGAATACTATTTCACTGTCATGTTGCCCTGCCTGAGGGTGATGAATTCTAACACCTTAGCCTCTCTCAGTTCTTGGGGAAAGAATCTATCTAAGAATGCAGTAACAAACTCCTCCTACTCAATAGGCCCTACATCATCTGGTCTTTCTGACTTTTGATGTTTAAACCAAGTGTGGGCAACATCCTGCAACTAGTATGCAGCTAGCTCAGCACTCTAACTGGGAGTAACCCCCATGATGTCTATAACCTTCTAAACCTAATCAATAAATTCCTGAGGGTCCTCATCTGACTTAGACCCGAGAAAGGATGATGGATTTATTCGGGTGAAGTCCCAAATCCTAGATACAACTGAATTGGCCACTGGGTTGACCGGAACGATAGTTGGTCGTTCATTATGAGCAGTAACTAATTGATCAAGAGTAGTGAATGTAGTTCTAAACTCTGCATGAGAAACATGTTCGCCCAAAGGGTCTTCGAGCTGAGGGGCTGATTGATTCTCATTTCTTCTTTTAGGAGGCATGTTTTGTAGAAAAAGGGGAGAAACAGATTAGACTGAGATATTGACTTGAGATTATTCTCCCTGGAAAGACATGAATACTAAAAGAAGGATAACTATTCCTAAAGCATCTCATAGCCTCCTATACATAAATGTGGCACGCAACACACCTATGCACAAGACTCTACTATATGTGGCTTTCAAACTTCCTAGGACTCTATTGAACCTTAGGCTTTGATACCAAGTTTGTAATGCCCCAAATCTGGTACCCAAAATTCTACATGGTGCTCATGACCCCGAAGGACCATAAGCTAACCCATGACTGATATTTGTACCTGTATACTGCATAATATACTGTACGATTGCAAAAACATGAACTGAAAGGCCATAAGGTTCCAGATCATAACATAACTGATAAAGATATAACATCTGAATGGGGTATGAAATACCCAAAATAAAACTAAAATAACATGATAGTCTGAACATAATAGTCTGGAAAGCCTCTAACTGACTGAACTGTCTGATGAGGAGTTGATGAGACATGTCCCCAACTAACTCCAACTAATAAATTTTAGAATGAGATAATATATAAATGATCATGTCCTTGAGAGATGAGGAATCACTGCTAACTCTGACTTCTGAGACTGGAATGCTACTGATGCTCTGGAGCTCGTGTTTCTGAACCTATGGTATAAGATACCATAGCGCAAATGCATCAGTACTTTGAATATACCGGTATACATGTGAGGTAGGATGAATGTATGGGGCTCATATACATGAACAATACTATCTAACTAACTAATATGAATATGAGAATACATGCATGAATACATAGTAACTATATTTGAGATCGTGATAACATGAATTTACTGATAACTGAGTTCTGATGGCTGATATAAATGATAACATGAGTGATTGTATCTGACAGTCATGAGTTTTATGGAACTAGCTGAGTTCCATACTGTTCTAACTTGACTATATTTGACAGTACGAAATTTTGTAGAACTGTCTGAGTTCTAATACTGAGACTGATTGACTGTATCTGACAGTCCTGATTTTGTAAATAAAACTGTGGGAAGTAGTTATCTAACCGACATACCCCTAATACACCATTATAGCTGAGTTGGGCTCCAATTTGTAGCTCCAATTAGAAAGGTGTTAATACCGAACCACTGGTATAGACAAGCTGTGAGTGACCCTCATCTGACAGTGTCCCCAAAAGAGAATGGTGGGGCCCTCATCTGACAGTGCTTATCCACCTCATCAACCCTCATCTGACAGTATTAATGTATGCTGGCTACATAGTTCTAGAATGCAAGGATGACTTCTAACAATCACGCCCTTATCTGACAGTATGTGTTCCCATCCTTGGGTTCACTCGGTCCTAATTTCTACTCTCATCTGAATAGACACTGAACATGGATTACTGAACTGGACTGAATTACTGAGTTTCGTTGACTGATGGAATAGTACTGAGATTACTGTATTACTGAGTTTTCCTGAGTCACATCACTGACTGAGTTCTATGGACCATGGCATGACTGAGGATATCATAAAAATATGACACTAAAGATAGGCACACAGCTATATTTTTTTCGTGTACAAGTACCCCCAGGACTCGATGAAAGAAAACTGACAAGGCATGACATTCTTGAATACATTACTAACATCAACAATAGATAATCTATTGACTAAGACATTTCATCAAACACTTGACATACATAACTTACACATGAATGGGGATTTTGTAATATCATACTAGTATGGTATTTTTCCTTCACATATGCATTTAATCAAACATGTGGGGAGCATGCTTTAGTTATACAATCATCAACATATGCAATAATCAAGGATACATCAATCAACTTGTAAATTGAAGGGGTTTTATCATGATTATTATGTAAATCATCAAATACTAGGGTTAATCATTGGAATAAGTAATTTAAAACATGAATCAAAACCAAACAACATCATGAACATCACTTTTCAATTCAATCAAATCATGACCATTCACAAATACCCAAATCTTGAATTTCGAAAAGAGATTCTTGATATTCATGGATGAGAGAGACCCATGAATCAACACATGACATACCTTAGTTCATGATTTAGAAAAGATTGACAGAGACACTTTCTTGAAATTGAAACCCTAGCTTGTTCTTGAGAGAAAAATGAGAGAAACTAGTATATTTTGGGTTCCAAATAGCTAAATCTTGTGTTAAAGGGCTTAAATAACGGTGGAAAATTGACCCTTTTTACCCTGAACGCATTTTTTAATTTTTTTGAAATTTTTCCGAATTGGACCCCTGACGCGACGCGGCGCTATTGCGCCGTGTCACTGGAATTTGACAACTGGGAAATTGAGGGATGGCGTGATGCGGAGCCATCGCATTGCCACTTTATTTGTGACCTGAAAGTTTGGCGTGATGCGCCACTATCGTGGACCCCTACTGAAATTTGACAATTGTCATTTTCTCCTGTGGCACAGCGCACCACTGACTAATATGGTGTTGTTTTCCGACGGTAACTTGAAATAGTCATAACTTCTTACCCGATTATTGGATTTAGACAAATTTTATATCGATGGAAAGCTTATTAAATTTTTCACATGACAAAGTGAATATCTTAAAAATTCATCATAGAATAGATATCATTCAATTTAGAAGCTAACAATTAACATTCTTGGGACAAAAAAATTCAATTAGGAAACTTTGGAGTATTATAAAAAGACAAGATAAAACTTAAAGAAAAGAATACCTTAAACCAGCCTAAGGGAAGCAACTAAGCTAACAACAGTGGTAAATAATAACAGCTCAAGGCAACAACAATTTGACCATAATAGCAGGAAAGGAAATGAAGTAGATTTTCTCAATAGTGAAGAGAAATAAGACAAAGACTACTCCTAAATCTTAGAAATAACAAAAAAGAATAGGCTTGTACAAATTTTAACACCAAATACTTTAATAAAGAGAGCATGTCCTTGACACTCTCATCTTAAATGCGATGCCTTATGATTACTCAAAGCAACATAAACTAAATAGAAAGCCGAAAATAACATTTATCCTATGATCTTTATATTTCAATTGCAGCCTAAAGTTTCCCCCAAAAGGATCTCAGGATGCAGAACTGAAAGAAATCAAGACGACAAGAAAAATTATCAAACTTGTGACTTAAATTATCCATACAAACAACATGATGAATGAATCTGCAGGGGACACTAATACTTAAGCATACTTCACACGCTAGAATCACATATGAAAAAAATATGCAACCTTAAAATAAGAAAGGAGACTACAAAAAAGCGCAGATGAGGAGGCTTACGAGTTAAACGAAAAAAAATAATGAACTTCCACTATTGGAAATACACAAACAATATGTTGTAAAAGTGCTAAAGAGGGTGAGATTACCTATTTTCGGATAGTAAATATGGACTTCAATCCTTTGTTGAAATTTAACTACCACCACTAAAAAACAAAATTTGATTCCTTAGTCAAAATATAATGATATTAAGGGGTCGTTTGGTTGGGAAACAAATTATGCTGGGATTAGTTATGTTGGGATTAGTTATACTGGAATTAGTTATACTGGATTAATTGTCCTGGGATTAGTTTTCCTGGTATTATTTTTTAGTGATTCTTTGGTTTATTGTACTAAAAAT
>NW_025842601.1:0-1034 GCF_002878395.1 Capsicum annuum | reverse complement strand
AGGCTATATGAAATTGTTCACATACATGAATAATGCTAACTGACTGTATAACATGAATGTGAGAATATATGCATGAATATGTAACTACAACTGACAACGTGATTTTGTGATTTTTGAGTCTGTATACTAATAATGTGACATGCTAGTAACTGATATGACTGATATCATAAAGGACTATATCTGAATAAAGTGGATAATATGGGTGACTGTTTCTGACAATCTTGAATCTGATGGAACTATCTGAGTTCCATACTGTATCTGAGTTGACTGTATCTGTCAGTCCTGAAATCGGAAGAACTATCTAAGTTCTATTACTAAGAATGATTGATTGTATTTGACAGTCTTGATTCTGTAACATGAAACTGTGCAAAGTATTATCTAACCAACATACCCCAAATGTGCTATAATAGCCAAGCTGGGGTCCAATCTATACCTTGATTGGAAGGGTGTCAATACCGTATCACTGGTAAGGATAACATGTGAGTAACCCTTATATAACGGGTAACTCTAGAGAGAACGGTGGGAAACCTCACGTAATAGGTTAATCCACCTCATCTACCCTCATATAGTAGGCTACGATGTCTCAACCTATGCTGGCTATATAGTTCTAGAATACAAGAATTGCTTCTAGGAATAAGACCCTCATATAATAGGTGAGTCCCCATTCTTGGGTTCACTCGGTGCTAATTCCTACTCCCATCTTAATGGAAACTGAACATGATTTACTGAACTAAACTAAGCATGGATTGAGTTACTAAATTTTTATGGGTGACAGAAAACTACTGATATCTAACAAATGAATGAGTCATGAGATCATGGAGATTTTTCCTGAGTCATAAGACTATTTGAATTCTAAGATTTCATATCTTGACTGAGAGTATCGTGAAAAACATGACATGGATCTAGGCACATAACTAATATTTTGGGTACAAGTACCCCCATGACTTGATGGAAGAAAACTGGCATGACTTTATATTCTTGAATACTTGATAATCACCACAATACGTTTATTGAAGCATTTCATCAAACGTCAA
>NW_025842600.1:0-1321 GCF_002878395.1 Capsicum annuum | reverse complement strand
AGATTAGGCGATATGGTATACTGAGGTATATGGAAGGTTATGTGTCCCTGTTGTATATGTGTTTCAAGAATGAATTTTTGTTAAAGCTCGTGAGTGCTGCTATTGAAATTGGAAGGGAGTTACTTAGTCCTCATAAGGAGGTTTATTTCGTATCTAAGGGCTCAAAAAATTATTCCGATGAGGTGTCTATCATATAGGTCGGAAAAAAGATTCTACCACTTAGACTCTCTCTTTGTAATATTTCTCTACAGTTAGTAAATTTCTTGAATTTCTTCCCGATGATATGTTTGGAATTCCTCCCTTTAGCTATACAGATTCTGGGATTGATCTTCAACTAGATAACCATCCCATTTCCATTCCTCGTTATAGGATTGCTCAAATGGAACTGAAGAAACTAAAGGAACAGTAAAAGGATCTTAATGATAAGGGTTTTATCAGTCCTAGTATTTCTCTGTGGGATGCTTCTTTGCATTTTGTGCGACATAAATATGGGTCTCCTTTGATGTGTATAGACTATATTGAGTTGAATAAGGTTACGGCAAAAAATAAGTAACCTTTTCTAAGATTGATGATCTTCTCGATATACTTTAATGTGATAAGTATTTCTCTAGGATTAATCTGTGTTTAGGCTATCACTAGTTGAAATTTAGGGAGTTGGATATTCCCAAGACTATTTTTAAAACCCGGTATGGCCATTATGATATTTTTGTTAGGTAATCTTGGTTGATTAATTCTCCAGCTTCTTTCACAGATCTTATCAATCGGGTGGTCAGATAATTTCGCGATTTCTTTGTTATATCCTACATTATGACATTTTTGTGTACTCTAAAAGTAAGAAAGATCATGATAATATCTCTGAATTGTGCTGTAAACAAATAGGACCAAAAACTGTATACAAAATTTTCTAAGTTTTAATTTTAGCAAAGTTATATGACTTTTCTCAAACATGTTATTTCTAGTGAGAGGATCAAGGTAGATCCATAAAAAAGTTGAGAAAATAAAGAAGTGGCCTAGACCCACGACTCGAACAGACATAAGGAGCTTCTATGGCTTGGCAAGGTATTATAGGTGGTTTTTGGAGAGTTTCTCATCTATTGTTGTTTTGTTGATAAAATTAACTCTAAAAAGAGTCAAGTTATTATGGTCTAATTCTTGTGAGGGATGTTGGTAAAGGATATTCACAGGTGGGTAACTTTTCACTTCATCTTTTAGACTCTGAGGATTGAAGCTTGATTATTCAAGAAGTGGTTAAGTCGTATGTTGTTTTTGAGGTTAACAAGACATTGGTGATGGATCCTATACTTGTGTAAATAAAAGATAA
>NW_025842599.1:0-1149 GCF_002878395.1 Capsicum annuum | reverse complement strand
TGGACCAAAAAGGGGTGAAAAATCTGCTATATATTGCAGATTTTTCTGCAATAACTGGTGCTGTCTTTTTTTTTTAAGTCGAAATGGACTTCGACGGGGTGCCCGAGATTCGTTTGGAGTCCGATTTATGCAAACAAACTGTGCAACCACACTAAATTCGACGTTCTGTACGCGATGGCGCTACCATATTTTTCAAAAAAAATTCGTTTTCACAAAATTGACCCCCGAAACTCGAAATTACAATTTTCCAAACCGAGGGTCGAAATGAGATTTAAAAGTCGTAAAATCATACCAAATATGCTAACACTCTAAAATCGATATTCCAAACCTGTTGGCGAATTCGGATTTTCCATACGAGGTCGTTTCGATCAAAGTGGGTCTACACCCAACTTTCCAATTTTTCAACTTTCCGATCAATAGGTCGAAATGAGCTCAGGTGCACCAGGACCCGAACCCAAGGTCTACCTAGCCTAAAATTGCTATTCCAGAGCTGCTGGCACAGTACGTTCGTCCATCCGTTGCACGGATCAAAAGATATCCACATAAGTTCAAAATAAGACTCTTAAAGCCATAAAAAACCACAATATTACATAAATGATACTAAAATGCATCAAAAATCATACCAATCACTCCCACACCCCAAAAATACCATAATGCAACTACGGGGAGGGGTAAAATAGTCAAATCACATAAAATCATAAATTTCACATATTTCATCAATTTTTCAGGTCGTTACATTTTTTTACCGTTGGACTTGTTTCATAGACCTTATTTATAATCGATGCCTTCTCAGGCTATTGGTAGATGATGCACCGCATAGATAGACAATCTAGCATATACTAAGAGCTAATTCCTTAATAACTGCACTAGACTATGCTACATAATCATAGACCATAACTAGCACAAATTTTGAGAAGAATTATTTAATCAATAAAATAATAAATAATTAAATTTTATACAATTAAAGGAGCTTGAACAAGTCATGTGATCGTATGAGAGTCCACATAAATTGGATAAAGTGATCAAAGATGTGTGAGGATGGGTAGTGGATGAACGATAAACATACTTGGGGCAATGTTTACCCAAAGCACAAGTATGTTGTGGAGAATTCATTTGTTCAACCACAACTCATCACCTCACATCTTTGAT
>NW_025842598.1:0-1168 GCF_002878395.1 Capsicum annuum | reverse complement strand
TTTTATCTTTTTATTTGTAAAGTACTATAAATAGAACAATATAGGGTGTTCATTAGTTTTTGTTGAGTATTGTCGAAAGAATACACCTCTTGAGAGAGAGGGTCTCTAGGACTAAACTAGGATATGAACAAGTGTGGATTCACTTGTGATTGTGTATTGCTTGGAAACGTTGGCGCTTGAGTGGTGGAATCCCTCTTGTGTCACGTAAGAGAGTGGTGTTGCTATTGTAAGTCTTAGGGGTCCTTAGATTTAATACATCTTTGGGTTCTTAACCTTGTAATAGTGTATGTATCACTTCTTATCTTTCCATATCATGTACTAGTTGTGTAGTCTAGTGAACCATTTGATTCTTGTTGTTCATATAATCTTGTAACCGTTGGATTGTTGTTATTATAGTGTTGTTCCTCTCGCTATTGTTATTTATCTCTTGTTGTTGTTAGTGTTGTTGGTGTCATTTACACCTTATTTCCTGATGTTGTTGGAACCGAGATTAGGTGTTTGTTGAGCTCTCGGGTTTCCCTTTGTTTGTGGACTATTTTTGGCTTATTTTTGATATGTACCAAATTTATATCATATCAGGGGGTTTGTCCCGACCCTAACTATGTCTATGTATCTTTTAGAGGCTTTGTAGACTAATGTAAAGTTATGGTAGTGTCTTGTTTTAAGACATGGTGGCCCCAACGGCCAAGTGTTGTATATATCAGTTTGTGCTTACATGTGTAATTATTTTCATTGATACATAATATCATGTTTGTCAGAATATTTGGTTGTCATAGTTACATGCATAGGAAGTACAAGGTTATGAATGGGTTCTCTCGGGCCTTTATGTCTACGGGTGCCTGTCCACCCCAATAGGATTGAGGCGTGACACCACAACCCCAGTTAAGGGATTTAGTCTCTCATAGTTGCATGAAATGCAATAGAATTCAATATGAAAAAGCATATAAATATTCTCACAATAATGAATAATTAAACCCAAAGTCTCAAATCAATTAATAAAGGAAAAATGACCTTTTGGACCCCTATACTATCTCGGTTTTGTAAGTTGGACATTCTACTTACATGTTTGTCATTTGAACACTTGAACCTACTAAAAAACAACATTTTAAACCCTTTGATCGTTGACTTTGCCTATTATGTGGCATTAAAATGTTGACTAGGACAAGGA
>NW_025842597.1:0-1202 GCF_002878395.1 Capsicum annuum | reverse complement strand
AAGTCTTTACACACACAAAGAGCACATATAACAATCCAAATGAGGTAAAAAAATTAGAATAAAAGTTTAGCATTTCTAAAAGTGAAATATCTTTCAACAATCATATTATACATGACTCGAAAGTATCTAAATAAGTCTATTTATCCACAAAAGTCCAAACTTTCTCATCATTTTGACAAGTCAACATGCGAAAAAAAAGGAATAAACATCTTGGATGAAAAATAGCTAGTACGTCATCTCTCATATGAGGATTTTAAAATCCATTAAAATAATTAGCAAGCAAATGACAAGTTCTTGACTTAACCAATTACTATTTTACTAAGGCAAAACAAACAATAATAACTATTTTTTTTGACATAAAGAAAACAATTTTACATGCTAAAACAAATGTATCCACCAACAATGAATTTAAACAAAGCATAAGAATATCTTTTAAGCAAAGATTGAAACTTTATCCACAATAATCAAAGAATAAAGTCAAAAAGGAGAAAAACTCAATACTATCTATTCTTTTCAACATAAAGGAAACAACTTTACTTGCTAAAAACAAACATATCCACTAACAATGAATTTAAACAAAACATAAGTACATCTTTTAAGCAAAGATTGAAACTTTATCTATAATAATCGAAGAATAAAGTCAAAAAGGAGAAACAATCAATATTAACTATTCTTTTCAACATAAAGGAAACAACTCTACATGCTAAAAACAAATATATCTGCCAACAATGAATTTAAACAAAGCATAAGTATATCTTTTAAGCAAAGATTGAAACTTTATCTATAATAATCAAAGAATAAAGTCAAAAAGACGCATACAACTATTGCTAGCTCATTTTTATACCATGAACATGAAAATAACCATAATATCGATACTACAACATCCTATGGCCTGCAAGGCCGTCTACAACAAATAATTCCAGCAAACAAAATTATAAGTGCGAACTACAAAGAAGAAAAAGATGAAGAAGAAAACAATAATAAAACTAAAAAAAGGTGTGTTTACCTTTTTTGGTGCAGCAAAATAAGATTACAAGTTTTCTTCGGAGTCTTGATCACCACCGAAAAACGTTCAACTCGAGAACTTCGATTACCCCACGAATTTCATGAAAAAGAAATTTTTTTACTAAAATAAAAACTCTTCTTTGTTAAAATTTTTTTTTCAACCTCGAGACTTGGTCTTTCTACTAAAATAGTGATAG
>NW_025842596.1:0-2180 GCF_002878395.1 Capsicum annuum | reverse complement strand
TCACAACCCAAACCAGGGCCTGGCCGTGACGAGTATTTCAAACCATGGAGGCCCAAAATACCCCTATCTATCTGGTAATCATGCACCTAATTCATATGATCAAAGTAATGCAGATGAAACACAATAATTCGGAAACATGGTCACAAATATGAAAAGAAATAATAATGGGGAAATAAAGTTTCCCCCAACATCAATCAAGCTCTAAACAACTGTTTGCGAAAATCTCTAACAAATGACTTAGTCAAGTAACCATATATTAATTGGTACAAGGCCCCCAGTAGACCCCAAAACTGAATATAAGATAAAAGGACTATAGGACATAACACTTTCTGAAACATAGAAGGCTCACCACTTGTCATTGCAACTCTGTCTGTGTGATCTACTAATTCTCTTGACCCCTAGACTGGGCCTCAGAACCTGAGAGGTTGGAGAGGGGAGGGGGTCAGCACAAATGTACTGGCAGGCAGAGATATCAAAACAAAACATAATATTTTTACAAAATATAATTGAGAGCCATTATAAAGCAATTTCATATCAAATCATTTGAAAACACATGGGCATAATACAATAGTTTCTCAACAACAATGAAATGGAACTGAGCTAGATGGAATACCCTTCATAATTTACACCAACTGTCTAACCTCGGTTGCCGCCAATATTAGAGTATAAGTGAGGGAGAGACATACAAGATCACATAGCATGGTGTCTCGACCGAATGGTAGTGCCCAAGATCACTTAGCCTAGGCTCCTACCTATAGTCCCAATTTGGGAATGACATGAAGTCAAGTACATAAGATCACTTAGCTTGATACCAATATTCCATGTCGGCAAACACGTTTTCCAGCGATGAGCCCTTATATCTCAAATGCCTTCTTCGGGCATCCACATTTCTCATGTAAAATCAATGCATTCAAATTTCATCTGATTCAATTACATATCATGTTCTGTAGGGTATCATCATACCCGACTTGAAAGTCCCCAATATTGCTTCCACATATGCATAACCATGTAAAAACCAAGGTGCTTCATCATTTACAAGTGGTGAACAATATTTATTTCAAATTCATGCTCTCTTTTTGTTGATCACAATATGATATTGGGTATCAAGACATTATCATGGGAATTTGAAAGCAATTTATCATTCATATTTATCAAAATTTCATGGAAAATATCAAATCACATATGCATGGTTTCAACCATTGAAGTACATAAGCAAACAATTCCCATGACATAAAGAAAAATGACTTAGAAATCATATTGAAAGCAAATTATTAGCATTTGATTGAAAACCCCCATTTAAAAGAATGCATGTTCATAAAAACTACACGCATGAGATTTTTGGATAACCCCACGTACCTCTATATGCGAATATGATAGGTGCTTCTTGAAGCCTATGTTGCGGGGATTTCAAATCTTCAATTTGTTTTGAAAACCCATGGTTGAATCTTGAACTATTTGGATTTTTATTTTGAAACCCTAGAGAGAGTTCTTGAACAATTTGGATGAATGAAGGTGTATTTTGGGGTCTTTGGGAACTGAATTTTTTCTTTATGGCTAAATAAGGGTGGAAAAGGGCCATTTTGCCCCAAAAACGGAGTGTTTAAGTCACCTGAAACCTTTACATAGGCGGTGCCTATGCTATCGCCTATGTTTACATAGGCAGTGCCTATGCTATCACCTATGTTTACATAGGCACTGCCTACTACTTTGAAAGGCCATAACTTCTTCCTCGGGTGTCGGATTTTAGAAAAATTGGTATCGTTGGAAAGCTAACTTGAAGACCTATCATTTGACACATAGTATGCTCTCTAATTTGACATATACAGAGAGTTATGGTCGATGGAAGGTGACACAAATTACAACGTCCACTAAAACTTAATAGATCGGAATAGTTTCAACTCGTCCTTGAGTTGAAGGACCTCTATGGTCTAAATTCTAGCTTGAATGGAGTCACATAATACGCAATTAATTAACATGCCATATTGGCATAGGATTTATGGCTTCGGGATTATCAACGCATCGAAATCATGGTTTTTATTCTAGCCCAAAATGTGGGGTGTTACACCTATTATGAAGGAAACTAACTTGGATTATAACATGAAAAACTCTGGTATAGCTTGTGTGATTGAGGCTTGTAAATGAGGCAAGGGAATTGTTCCTATGGAACCCAGCAATAAGAA
>NW_025842595.1:0-5522 GCF_002878395.1 Capsicum annuum | reverse complement strand
TGCCAGGTGGTACTTCTCAAGAGATAGCATTGCCTTTATGGAAGTGGAAGATGATCAATATGGACTTCATTACAGGACTTCCGAAGTACCGAAACCAGTATGATTCTAGATGGGTAATTGTATATAGGCTGACCAAGTCAGTTCACTTTCTGCCTGTCAGGACTAACTATTTAGGAGAGGATTATGCTAAGCTGTTCATCACAGAAATAGTTCGTTTGCATAGGGCACCTATGTCTATTATATCCGAACGAGGTACACAATTTTATTCTCAGTTTTGGAAATCTTTTCAGAAAGGCTTAGGTACCCAAGTGAACCTAAGTACAGCATTCCACCCTCCGATTGATGGGAAAGCTGAGCACACCATTCAGACCTTTGAGGATATGTTGAGGGCCTGTGTGATTAATTTTAAAGGTAGTTGGATGGAGCACTTGCCATTGATAGAGTTCGCGTATAATAACAGTTTCCATTCTAGTATTAAGATGGCGCCATTTGAGGCATTGTATGGGAGAAGATGTAGGTCACCAATAGGGTGGTATGAAGTGGGTGAGATACAGATGTTTGGGCCTGATCTTGTTTATCAAGCGATGTAAGATGTGAAGCTTATTAGAGAATGACTTAAAATAGCTCAAGGTCATGAGAAATCCTACACCGATGTTAGGAGGAGAGAGTTAGAGCTTGTGGTTGGAGATTGGGTATTTCTTAAGGTTTCTCCCATGAAGAGAGTTATACGATTTGGGAAGAAGGGTAAGTTGAGTCCTCACTATATAGGACCATACCATATTATGAGAAGAATAGGTGGAGTTGCGTATGAATTAGAGTTGCTTTTAAGTTTGGGTTCTGTCCATCCAGTATTTCATATATCCATGCTTAAGAAGTGCATTAGAGATCATTCGTTAGTAGTACCCGTCGAAGAAATCAAGGTGACAGACTCTTTGTCCTACGAAGAAGAGCCGGTAACAATTTTGGATAGCCAAGTTAGAAAGTTGGGAAGCACAGAAATTGGTTCGATTAAGTGTTATGGAGAAATCAGAAAGTCAAAGAAGCAACTTGGGAATTAGAAGAATATATGAGAGATAGATACCCAAATCTATTTGATCCGGTGAATGAAGTGATGGAAGGTACAATCTTTGTCCTTTTCTTTCCATGCCTTTGTTTGCTTGAAATCGTGCTTGTCTATTTTCCGTATCTTCATTCGGGAACGAATGATCCCAAGGGGGGATATTGTAACACCCCGACGTCTTCTTAGCTAAATTCTGTCCATGGAAAGTCTAAGCATTAGATTCTAGAATAATCTAAATTAATTTTAATGTGGAATTTCCTACATTTCAACCTTTCATTACGTAGATGACTGAATTATCTTTCCAACGATATAAGATTCGTCCAAAATGGACCCTTGGTGAAGAAGTTATAAATAATTTATAGTTCCAGTCGTAAACATCATCATTTTGGTGTCTAGCACATCGCAGAGAGGGTCAAATTGATAATCGTCAAATTCCAGTGGGGCTTTGCGATGGTGACGCGTCATGGAGGCACCCAATTTTTCACTCGTCAAATTCCAGTAGACCACCGCAATTGTGGCGCATAGCGATGGCACCCAAAATTGGGTTTTTAAGTTCAAATTTTCAGTTCCATTTAGTAGTCATTAAGGGTAATTTTGACTTTTTCCTAACCTTTAAAACCATCCAAACAAAGGATTTAGGGTATGTTTGAGCAACTTGACCTTATTTTCATCAAAATCATCAAGAATCCTCTCTAGGGTTTCAAAATAAAACCCCAAGTAGTTCAAGATTCAACCGTAGGTTTCGAAGTTGATCACATATTTGGAATCCCCAGGTCATAGGCTTCAACAAGTACCTATTGTCTTCCTAATTCGAGGTACGCGGGGTTTTTTCTAAAATCTCATGGGCATAGAAACCATGTTTTAAGAATGGGGTTTTGAAGTTTATGGATATAATCATGTTTTAGAAGTTTTGATGGTATTGTTTTGGTATTTAGGCCTTTCCCCCAAATTGATTTGAAATTATGTATATATGTACGTATGTGTTCAAGAATGGTTATTCAATTGAGAGTATGAATTATAATGAATCCCTATCTTGTTATGAGTTTTCTTATCTTCGTATGACATAAATTGTTTTTGATGCGTTTTGAAGAGCATGATATGAAATACTTTGGCTTTTGGTATGTTTTGAACATGATTTTTGAATACGAAAGAGAGGGTTGAAAATGTTGAATATACATATAATGAAAGAGTGCATGGTTTTGCCAAAAGTACGTGACCAACATATGTTTGATGAGAGTTTTTGCATGGTTTTGACATGAGTTTTTGGAACATGAAACCTTTTATACAAATTACATGTTTTGGGTTGTCTGAAACTACATTTTTATGAAAGATCATGTTCATTGCATTATGGCTCAGAAATAGAACTTGCAAGTCTTGGTGTGACGACACCAACTCAGAAAATGCCATGATAAATTCAGAACATAATAGAATGCATGTTTGAAATCAAATTTATAGAATTTGTGATTAGAATGTTGCATGATTAGAAATGGTTAAAAATTGGGCAGAAAGAGATGTTAGGTGGTTTCTCGAAGAAGTCATGAGTCCAGATACTCATTGCCTGAAATCATGATTTTCCGATCTGGGTATATCTTATATTACACTGGCCTAGTGCCGTGTGGTGTATTAGAATCAGAGACTCCAACCCTTGCGGCACACTCGGCTTGGAGGCTTCCCAGCCAAGTCAATGACGGATTCCATATAGCCCGTGGAGTATCAGCAAATGTAGGGGAGTTCCACCTAACTCTGAAGTAATACAAATATCAGAAACTGTTTTGACTAGAATGATTTATGATTACTCGAACGATGCCTATATGTTTCCAGAAACTATTTTATGCATGACGTTTGATGAAAAATTGCTCTCATCTATTATATATATATATGTTCAAGTACTCTATTTTGGATTGCTTTATGTGCTAGTACTTTTGTGCTGACCCCTCTCCCTCCAGGTTTTGAGGCACAGTCTAGGGGTCCAGATAAATAGTAGATATTTCAGATCGCAGATCAGATTGTGCAGTGGTGAGGCTTCTATGATCTAGAAGGCCTGGTTATTTTAGATAATTATCTTTAGTTTTGTTTTGGTCTACTAGGGGCCTTATCTCAGTTTTTAGATAGTTTGTTTAGTCCATAGTAGAGATTTCGCAGACTGAGTCAGACATTATTATTCAGATATATCTTGGATTTCAGTTTTCAGTGTTATGATCACATTCAGGTTGACCATGTTTCCGTAGTATTGTGAATCTTCCACATTTCTTTTATCATATGAATTATGTGCATAATTACCAGATAGATAGGGGTGTTTCAGTCCTTCATGGTTCAAAATGCTCGTCATGGCCAGGCCCCCGGTTCGGGTCGTGATAGCATTGAAGTGTTGAGGTCTACAAGTAGCGTAATATTGAACCAAAGAAAATATATATTGGAGCTTATATCTGACACAGAGCTTGTTGGTGCTATGCCAACTCTTACTTTATTAGAGACTAATATCAAGCTAACCTCTGTTGAATTGGATAAAGCAACAGGTGTTAAGGAGATACTGTTCTAAGGGATATAATATCATATCAAAGACTTGTTGGAAAACTGATTGGAAAACTGATGTATACAATAATAACAAGACATAATATTAGTTATGTAGTACAGACACTAAGTCAGTTCATGCAATAACTTAAGAAATTACATTTGAAGGCTGCAAACAGGGTGATAACATATCTAAAGGGAACTGTAGGACAAGGTACATAGCTCAAGGCACAACCTACTGTAGAGTTAGTTTATTGGTCTGACTCAGATTAGGCTGCATATCCAAACACTAAGAGGTCAGTTACAAGTTATGTGGTGCATTTTAGTGGTTCATTGATGTCCTAGAAGTCCAAAAAATAGCAAACTATCTCCAGAAGATCAGTTGAGGCAGAATATAAGAGCATGGCCTCAGATTTGGCAGAAATACCATAGTTGGATGGACTGTTTGCAAAATTAGGGGTCCCTATCACTAAACCTATTATCATATTTAGTGATAGCAAATTAGCTATTCAGCTAGCTGCTAACCCCATATTTTATGAGAGGACCAAACATATTGAAGTAGACTGCCACTTTATTAGAGATAAGATCAAGGAAGGGTTGGTTCAACTCATGTATGTGCAGAAAAATTAATATGTTGTAGATATCCTCACAAAGGGCTTGAATCATGATCAACACTCATATCTCCTAAGCAAGCTTGACGTGCTCAATATTTTGCACCCTACAGCTCGAGTGGGAATGTTAAAACTTATAGGATCAATATTCAGCATTCATATTTTCTATTATATTAGTTATTTAACAGTTGGTTAACACTGTTTAGTTAGTTAACATTGTTGCATTGCTTGTTAGTCGAGTCTGTTAGGTGTGTCAAGTTGGTTACAGAGATGGCTACTTGATTAATTTTTTGGAAGTTGTTAGGAAGCTTCTAGTTAATCACATGTTAGTCATGTGAGTCTATAAATAGATGCTATGAACTCACATTGTAAACAACTAACATACAAGTTTCAATCTTAGCTCATTTCTCTCTTCGTCTCCTTCTTCTCATCGAGCTCAGTAACTGCTGCAATGGAAGTTATGTGTGTGTGAGAGAGAGATTTTGAGAGATATTTCAACACACATTGATGATTTCCTTTACTCATAGAAACTTAACTGACCAAATAATTTGAAGGGTCACTTACACAAATATTCAACAACAACAACATACCCAGTATATTCCTACAAAGTAGGCTCTGGGGAGGGTAAGTGTATGCAGATTCTTGTGGTTTGGCCCTTCTCCTGACCACGCAAATAGAGGGATATTTAGTGCACTGGACTACCCTTTTATCTGATGGAGTAATTCTTAATAAATAATTTTTTTTGGTAAAAAAATGATTTTTTTGGTACAATAATCACCTGACAATTATTGCTAATAAAATTGATCTAACGAGAAGAACTAATTATATCATTTAAGTTATCCAAATTAGACCTTCCTGTATTCTAATTGTGAGTGCTACCATTTGCTCTTTGTAAGAATAGAGATTTGGAACATATGTGTAACACACCCTAGTCATAACAGTCTTTTAATGCTTCTAAAATGATCTTTAGGACCTCTGTAGTGATAGTAGATCATGTATTGATGTTATGGGAGTGTTGGGAGTGTTTAAGGACCTCAAAACTAAGTAGGCATCGCAAAATAAAGCTTAGGAAATGGCTACGCATCGCCTTACCATCGCCTACCTTCAGTAGAATGGTTTGGCCATTGCTTAGGTGCCACAAACCTTAAGGTTTTTCATGGGTTAGGCACCACCTACCCTATGTTTTTGTAGTGTAGGAACTCCGTTTTGAGTTAATTCAAGGGCTACAAAGTCTTTTGACACTACATAACCATCCCTAGACATTATTACATGAAATCAAAGTCCCTAAATACATTTAAACACTCTCAAAATCCCTAGTTATCTTCCTTAAACATAAGAGG
>NW_025842594.1:0-1220 GCF_002878395.1 Capsicum annuum | reverse complement strand
ATCAGTTGGTAGTTCCCTACCCATTTCTTTTTCTTGCATATGAAAAAATTATCAATGTTCAAATAATAATAAAAAATTTAAATAGAAACAAAGAATTAAAACTGCAAAAGTTACATACCAATTGTTCTTTCACTGCAAGAGTACTTCTAGCACCCCTAGTATAGAGGGAGCCACCCTTGGATGATGCCCGGGCTCTCTTTCCTTTTTCCCTTAACAATTGGTATTCTGGGCTATTCCAGTGGTGCTGATAAAGTGGCCATAAGGGTTCAGAAATTCACTTAGGCTTTACCGATTTCTTTCGAGCACAATCCAATAGATCTTTAAATGTGCATCTACATCTTTGAAAAAGTTTCTCTTTATAAGAAATTCATTTGCAGCATCCCACCAGTAAAATTTCTACAACCAAAATATAATATTCAATCTTGTGTTCTAACAAATTGTTAATAAGTAGGCGATAAGTTAAATCCTTACCTTAAATTCTTCAAACATTCTATCCCTGTCAAGTTCTGGAACCTTTTGCCAGCTGGTCCAGTAGCCGTTGAAGTGCCGACTAATGCATATTCACGCCATTTTTCCAACTCCAGCATCCGGTTTAAACCTACAACACAAGATCAAACGGAAATTTTATCGGGAACAATAAAACAATAATGGAAAAAATGAGCAACGTTATTATATTTATAAATCTTACCCTCTTGCAATTGGAACCATATAAATCCTCGCAGAATCATCTCTGTCTCCTGGATACCTAGTAAGCGATGGTGGATGCACTGGCGTGGACGGATTGAAAGTACCAGATGGAGTGACTCCAAGCTGAAGATCCGTCAATCCAATAGATCCAGCAGAATCACTGTGCAAAGCTGCGTGATTGCTGCAGGAGGCTATCGATGATGATAGATGTCTGGAGAGGCCAGGGGCCATCCGATAGTACTATGCTGGCGGTGGCACGGTCATAGGAGCAGAATGGGTCGGTGTAGACCCATGTAGTGGCCCCATATGTGTAGGAGTAGGTATCGAATCCTCGGATGACCTAGAATATAAGGCTAGTACTGGTGCGTTAGCAAACCGACCCTCAGATAAATGAATACCTGTCGATCGTCTATAAGGCGGAGGTTCTCTTTTCTTTTTTGGTTTCGTAGTATCAACTAATTTTCTCTTACCTTTGTCACCTTTGCCTGACATCTAAATTATGAATTTAACAAGTTGTTAGTTCCTACAAAATG
>NW_025842593.1:0-2158 GCF_002878395.1 Capsicum annuum | reverse complement strand
AAACGGTGCATTTTTGGGACAAATCAAAGTGCTATAGCCCATGGTTTCGGGGATGGACCCAGGGTTTGGGTGTGTCGTGATTGAAAAATCGATTGACGCATGCTAGGGAGGCTAGAGATCATCCTAGTATGGTCCGTTTGGGTGGGTATGACCATTTGGGTGGTAAAATGGGAGAAACGGTGAAAATGGGGCATTTTAAAGCCAAATTGGTGTGTTATAGCCCACGGTTCCGAGGATGGGCTCGGAGCATTCCAGGTAGTTCGAGGAGCATCCTAGTGTGGTCCTTTTGGGTTGGAGAATTTATTTGGGTGGTCAAATGGGCAAAACGGTACAAATGGGGCATTTTTTGGCCAAATCGGTGTGCTATAGTCCACGATTCCAGGGGTTCGAGCGTGTCGTAGGCCAAAAATTGACTGGGGAGTTCCAAGGAGACTGGGGAGCGTCCTAGTATGGTCCATTTGGGTGGTCAAATGGGCAAAACGATGTAAATAGGGCATTTTCTGGCCAAACCGATGTGATATAGCCCGTGGTTCTAGGGATGGGCCCAGTGTCCGGGCATGCTGTGGGCTGAAAATCAACTGGGGCATGCTAGGGAGGCTATGGATTGGCCTAGTATGGGTCATTTGGGTGGTCAAATGGGTTAAACGACGCCAACAGAGGTTTTTTCATGATAGATCGATGTGCTATAGGCAACGATTCTGGGGGTTGGCCCGGGGTTCGAGCGTGCTATAGGCCAAAAATCAATTGGGGAATAAAAGAAAGGCTGTAGAGCATCCTAGTATGGTCCGTTTGGGTGGGTGGAGCCATTTGGGTGGTCAAACGGGTGAAACGGTGCAACCGACTCATGTTTGAGCCAAATTAGTGTGCTATAGACCATGGTTCCAGGGGGTAGGCCTACGGTCTAAGCATGTTGTGTCTAAAAAATAAACCGGTGTGTGCCAGGGAGGTTGAAAAGCATCCTACTGTGGTCTGTTTGGGTTAGCGGGGCCATTTGGGTGGTCAAACAAGAAAAATGGTACACACGGGGCATTTTTGAGCCAAATCGGTGTGCTATAGCCCACGGTTCCAAGGGGGCCAAAGCTCCGAGCATGACGATGGCCAAAAATTGATCAGGGCATGCCGGGGTGGCTGGAGAGCATCTTAGAGTGGTCTGTTTAGGTGGGCAAAGCCATTTGGCTTGTCAAACTAGTGAAACGGTGCAAATGGGACATTTTTGGGCCAAATTGTTGTCCTATAGCCCACGGTTCTAGGGGTGGGCCTGGGGTACGGTTGTGTCATGGGCCAAAAATCAACTGTGGCATGACAGGGATTATATAGAGCATCCTAGTTTGGTCTGTTTGGGTGGATAGCGCCATTTGGGTGGTCAAATGAGTGAAACGGTGCAGATGGAGCATTTTCAGGCCAAATCGTTGTGTTATAACCTACAGTTCCATGGGTGAGCCCAGGGTTTAGGCGTGCCGTAGGCTAAAAATTGATCGAGGCATGCCAACGAGGCTGGGGTGCATCCTAATATGGTCCGTTTGGGTGGGTGAGGCTATTTGGGTGGTCAAATGGGTAAAATAGTGCAAACAAGGCATTTTTGGGCCAAATCGGTGTGCTATAGCCCACGATTCTAGGGGCGGGTATGGGGTCCGAGCGTGCTGGGGGATGAAAATCAACCGAAGCGTGCCAAAGAGGCTGTGGATTGACCTTGTGTGGGTCGTTTGGGTGGGCAGGGCCATTTGGATGGTAAAATAAGAAAAATGGTGCAAACGAGGTATTTTTGGGCTAAATCGATGTTCTTTAGCCCATGGTTCTAGGGGTGGGACTAGGGTTTGGGTGTGCCTTGGGTCAGGGAGGTTAGAGAATGTCCTAGTGTGGTCTGTTTGGGTGGGCGAGGCCATTTAGGTGGTAAAACGGGTGAAATGGGGCATTTTTGAGCAAAATTGGTGTGTTATAGCTCACGGTTGTAGGAGTGGGATTGAGGCATGCCAAGAAAGCTGAGGAGCATTCTAGTATGGTTCATTTGGGTGGGCGGGTCTATTTGGGAGGTCAAACGAGCAAAACGATGAATATGGGGCATTTTTAGGCCAAATTGGTATGCTATAGTCGGCAGTTCCAGGGATGGGCTTGGGGTCCGAGCATGATGTGGGCCAAAAATTGATCAAGGCGTGCCAGG
>NW_025842592.1:0-1932 GCF_002878395.1 Capsicum annuum | reverse complement strand
GAGATAATGATCACTTAAGTTAAGGTTCTATTCCGATGGCAAGGGTAGAACAGTTCTCCCCAACATGGGCAAGACGTTGGACTCTATGTCAGCTCACATGGTTTATGCCGATTAGAAGAACCTCCAAAAGATGTCCCCCACTCTTGAAATAGTTTTATTGGTTTAAAATATTGAGATAAAGAGTTTACTATGCAAAATGAGTTTTAGATTTCTTCTAGCTTACAAGAGTTGAGAATAAGAAGGGAACACAGATTTTTGAACTAATTGTAATGACTCACGAGATTTATATTACATGTTTCCTTATCCATGATTTATGAGATTTAGATTTCAGTTTTTGCTCAAGCTATGTGAGTTATTTATATCAGCATGCATGATTTCTATAAAGATTGATGATATTATTTAACTATTCCATACACTCCCATATCCTCAGTATATCCTCAAAGTACTGATCCACATATATGTCTATGTGCTACATTGTATCATAATATAGGTACAAGTTGTAGAACATATACCATATTCAATCAGTTCGCAGCTTCCAGTCAGCAGGTGATGAGTCCTTTTGATTCAAGGGCTCGAGTCAGTTATACAGCTTGAGAAGTGTTGTATTTTCTTTATTCAGTCGTATTGATTTGGGATAGTTGGGAGTCATGACCCACCTACCTATAGTCACTACTAGTAGTGGCTTCATAGACAGTCAGTGGTGTTAATATATTAAATTTCACTTTTATTGGTAAAATCAGAGTTGTAATTTTGTAATTTCAGATTTGTATTTCTCAAGTTCAGAGAAGTTTTATATTTTCATTGATTTTGTTCAGATTTATGTATTTTATTCAGTTGCTTGTAAGTTTTCCAGTAGAAGGGTTAGCTTGGGATCACTTGTGACCCTAAGTACCGAGTGACGTCTCAGGGCCCAGTTTTGGGGTGTTACTGATGGGGGCCTTCCTGCCAGCAGAGGATTTAAACCTTAGTAGCAGTCCCTACGTTACAAAACTATATTGCCAGCATAGGGTAAATCGTCTTCCTGCCATACTAGGGTTGAAGTAATCATATACATCTTATGAGTCTTCCTAACAGATTAGGGTTGACCCAGATCATGTTACTAACCTGTGGCACGGTGCTAACACCCTTCTAACTGGGGTTACAGGTTGGACCCAAAATCAGTCTATAATCGGGGTATGTCAGTTAGATGATAACTCCCACAGTTATAGTTTCAGTCTCAGTGTTCAGTGAAGAACTCAGTCAATTCTACGCAACCATGGCTATCAGTTATCAATTACTCAACCATCAGAATTCAATACATAGTTTCAGTAGAATCTCAAATATATGATGTATACCTACATGCGCAGCATTGCATGTTCAGTAGTTACAGTTTTACATGCACTCTCATCCAATTACTTCATTATGTTCATTCATTCAGTTATCATCTCATACATATGAACCCATGTATATCAGTCTTACCTCACTTAGCATTCTAGTACATTTCACGTACTGATCACAACTCTCTTTTGTGCTATGATGTCTCATACATAGGTTCAAACACTCAGGTTCCTAACCGTACTTAGCAGTTTAGGCTATCAACAGCAGGTATAATAGTGAGTCCTCATATTTTGAGGACAGAGTATCTATTTCAGTATTCCAGCAGTTCAGTAGTTATTTCAATCGGAGTTAGTTGGGGGTTTGTTCAGCTTAGTCAGTTATTTAGTTTTCAGATGTTATTATCAGTTATACTCAATTATTATTTTAATTATTTAAGAACCATATGGCATTTTCAGATTTCTTTCGCATATATATTCCAGTATTATATTCAGTGCTCATAGTAGATACCAGTCATGAGTTAGCTTGTGGTCCTTCGGGGTCATAAGCACCGGTGATGCCCAGGGTGTATTCTCGGGGCGTTACATGTTTAGTTATTAAAAGAAGTTAGAGTTGTTT
>NW_025842591.1:0-2463 GCF_002878395.1 Capsicum annuum | reverse complement strand
GTTCTCATTATGGTTGAGGGTATTTCCTAACCGAATATTTGTTTTCTTTTGGGTAGAGGCTTTTGTGAAACTACTATGGGTTGGTACGAGTGGGATTGGTACTACTGTCAGGGTATTGGCATCGGTATTGGGGTTGATACCGTTGGACTAAATTTCTCATTGTTCCATCCTTTTATGTTATGTTATAGAACTTGGTTTGGTTATTGTTTGGTTTGGCTTATGGTTTTTATTTGGTTATAGTTACCAGTTGGGTTTGGGACGGTTGGACTCTTTTGGGTGGTCACGGTCATAGACCTATCCTAAAGTCTGGATTTGTGCAATTATATGTTATCTTATTATATGTTCGAAATTCGTCAGACTTAAGGTATATGCTGGTTGGATTGGGTATCGGGGGTGGTCTCTGGTCCTGATTGGACTTGAGATGCCCATTACGACAAGGCCCCTGATCAAGTCATGTCACTTCAT
Organism: Capsicum annuum; assembly: GCF_002878395.1. Taxonomy (NCBI): domain Eukaryota; kingdom Viridiplantae; phylum Streptophyta; class Magnoliopsida; order Solanales; family Solanaceae; genus Capsicum; species Capsicum annuum. The sequence continues at coordinate 1,998 of NW_025842591.1, read as the reverse complement.
TAGTATAAAGGATATATACAAACCAAATGATTAACGATAGTGACATATAGGTACCCAAAGTGTGACGAGGGTATATACATACCATTTATTATAGTTTGAGGGTATAAATGACTCTTTTTCATATTTTACTAGATCCTATTATTAAAAATAATTGTTCTAATTCGCATGTCTAATTTATGAAAACTTAACAACTTAAACTATCTAAAAACTATATCACAATTTTGATTGACTTTCTCAAATATTCCATCAATGTCACATAAATTGGTATAGAAAGAGCAACATATACTCTCTCAAAATTATGTAAAAGTACTATAAATCAATAATTAAAAACTTCAATATTAAAAAAATAATACAACAAATAATTTTTTTTCAATTTTCATCTACGACACATAAATTGAGATAAAAAAAGTAATATAAATCAGGCATGTGCTGGTACAATCTCTTATTATCTAGTATAATCATTATAGGGATACTTAAAAAAAAATAACACGTGTTTTAGCAAAGTAGGGGTTCCCTTAGCCTAACTTTCAAAATTTCAGTCCATAATCCCTAATTTCTCTCTCTCTCTCTTCTATGTCTATCCTTTCTTTTCTTTCTTTTTTTTTCTTTTTAGCTTTTTCTTCTTTTTTTCTTTTTGGTTTTTTTCTATTTGTGTTTTTTTTCTTTTTAGTTTCTTTCTTTTCTCTTTTTACCCTTTTTTATCTTCTATCTATAGAATTTATTTCTCTTTCTTTATCTTTTTCTTTTATTTTCATATTTTTCTTTTTGTTCTATTCTCGTTTTTTTCTTCTTTGTTTTTTTACTTTTTTTTTCTTTTTATCTCATCTGTCTCTAGCTTCTATTTCTTTTTTTCCTTTTATTTTGGCATTTTTGCTTCTCAATTTTTTGATTCTATTTTACTTTCTTTTTGTATTTTCGTAAAACATGGCTACATTGAGCACAAGCCATGAATGATAACAAAATATCATATCCACTCATTGTATTTTATTCGCTATCATTTATCTTTTCGTATTTGTTGATATAATTGCATTTTTTATACAAATGGAACCATCCAAATACAAATGATATGTTTTATACAATTCTATTTTCACTGATGCACTTGTATTTTAAAAAAAAATATTTTGTATTTATATTTCATAGTTGATTGCATATTGTAATTGTATATTTTTATTTCATTTGTTTATATTTATATTTGTATTTTATTTTCGTCGATGCACTTGTATTTTATAGAACTATTTTGTATTTGTATTTGTAAGTTGACCGCATATTATATTTGTATTTGTAATTTTATTTTTTTATTTGTACTTGTATTTGTAGTTGACTACGTCATTTGTATTTTTAAATAACTGAAGATGAACTATTATGTTTCTTTCTTTAAACACTTGTATTTGTATTTATTGATATAAATTGAACAATATAGATATATATGCTAACTTACACAAATACTAACTTTACACTTATATTAAATGAAACATGTTTATATGGCTTGAACCATATACATACAAATGATACTTGTATATATACAAATATGAACGATAAATTTTGCATACAAATACTAACGATACATTTTTATTAAATGATACATTTCATATTTTTATATTTTAGACTCAAGCAAATGTAATTAATTCATATACTTGTTTGTATACAAATATAAATAATAAATAGTACATATTCATGGCTAAACAATCAAATGCAAATGACAAATTTATTTGAAAAAAAAAACATAAAATAGGAGAAAACAACATAAAAAATAAAAGAAAAAAAAAAAAGAAAAATGAGTTAGAGACAAGAAAGAAAAATATTGCATTTGTATTTCTATTTTATAGTTCGCATTTGTATTTGTATTTTATAGTTCATACTTGTATTTATATTTTATAGCTTGTACCATCATTTATATTTTACACAATTCGCACTAGTATTTTAAATAAGTGTTTTGTATTTGTATTTTATAGTTGACTGCATAATGTATTTATATTTTTGGTTTCATTTTGTTTGTAT
>NW_025842590.1:0-5333 GCF_002878395.1 Capsicum annuum | reverse complement strand
AGAATCAAGACATGAAACTAATGAAACAATAAAATGAAACTAAGAATATAAAATTTTTGAGCTTAAGAACTTTCGATGATGACATGGCAGCCTCTCATTGGTTGTTGAAAATTGTTGAAAGTTTTGAGGAATTTTTTTTTTGTTTTCAATTTGTATTGATCAATGTTCAATTGGAAGAGTGTACTTTTTTGTTTTGTGAGGAAAAAAACAAGAATTAGAGGTTTTTCAATGTTAAAAAAAAAAGGCTTGACTTTTCTTTCACCCTTTTGGCAAAACACCTTTTGAAGCCTTTGTCCCCCTTTCCTCTTTTGTAGGTCTTGGGAAGACCCCTTTCTCTCTTTTGGTAATAAGACCTTTTGAAAGTCTTTTACCCCACTTTCTTCTTTTATAATAGTCTTGGAATGCTTTTCAATACAAACAAGATCACACCTTCTTTCTTCTTTGATTTTAGATCAAATAAACCACTTTCTCTTCAACAAGATATGAAGATATTGAAGAACACAACTTTGAATCTTGGAGTTCTAAGGTTAAAGTTGGACCTCCCAAACATCAACAACACATATTCAAGATCCAATATTCAACAACAACATCAATAAAACATTTTTCCTTCCACCAATCTTCGACAACAACATCAACAAAATGTTTTTCCAACAACCAATCTTCAACAATAATATCAACAACCATCCAATATTCAAGAACCACTTGGATTTAGCTCAAAATTTAGATGTAGACTACATTAGTGTTAGTGAAGAAGGGACTTACACTAGAAACAACAAAACACATAATAAACACAAGAAAACCAAGCCTCAAATCTTGGCCCAAACACAAAAATGGGACAGATTACTTTTTTTTTTTGCGTTTTTTAGTTTTTCCAACACTATTTTTGTGATTTTTCAAGATAGCAAGCCCAATATTGATCTCATGGGAACGAAATCAATGATGACTCTGATACCAAACGGTATCTACAACACAAAAATAGTCCGCAAACAGTCACAACAACACTCCTAAATCTGCAACAACAAGACAACAATACCATACAATAAGCAAACACAAACTTAAAACAATAAAATGATAGGTAACTTGACACAAACAGAACTCATTAGGTAGCAACTAAAGAGTGTATCAAACTCTAAAACCTTTACAACATAATTTAATAAGAACCAAGTTCTTATGGCGACCGCCAAGGGAATCAACTCACCTCAAGATCTACCATTTCCAAGTAAAGAAAAATATTGTCTTTTCCAAGCCCTAAGATACAATGGCTAGTCCAAGCCCTAACAAAGAACTACACTAAGGTGGTCTACTATCAAGAGAGAGGATTTTCAATTTTCAATGTCTCATATTTTCATCATTAATCAACTAAAGAAAAAATACCTAATAAGAGACTATATATAGCCTTGCTTATTACATAGTATAATGGACCAAAATACCCTTAATGAAAAGAGAGGTCATGGGTTGTTTCGTTAACATGTGCAAACCGAAAAATACCCTGAATGATGGGTACTTCTTCAATGCTCCAAAACCATGGGGTCACACTTCAATACTTGTAGTCTCGAATTGTCATCAAATGTAATCCCCCACACAATCTTCCACACATAGATTTGTTTAATGGTATGCTCAAAATTGGTCCTCCATGCATGTTCTCGTATCCTCGAGGTGACCAAGTCTTGAGCCTCTATGTGTTGGCCTCTAAAGATGACATAAAAAGATAAGATGGCCAATTGTCCCGTATCAGCTATGCCCAGTTGGTCACGGCTGGCACCCCTTCTGGGTCCAGGACACCAATACTAACACACAGGCCACCACTCTAAGACGCGGCTTCACATGTAGTTTTTTCCTCGTTGGTCTCGGCTATGCCTAGTTGGTCACTGCTGGCATCCCTCCTGTGTCCAGGCCACCACTACTGACACACAGGTCACCACTCCTAGATGCAGCTCCACATATGGTTTATTGTTCGTTGGTCACGGCTGGTACCCCTCGAGTCCAGGACACCACTACTGGCATATAGGCCACCAGTCTAAGTCACGGGCTGCTCGTTGATCAAGGTTATGCCACGTTGGTCACGGCTGGCACCCCTCGGGTCCAGGCCACTACTACTGGCACATAGGTCACCACTCTAAGTTACGGCCCCCATGCATGGGACTCTCAATGAAATTACCAATGTTATAAACCAAACGAGAGAGCCCAACCCAAAAGACTAGTCTAATAGGTGGGAGAGCCCATTTGGCATATAAACCCCTTAGCCTTTCTCTTTTTTTCCAATTTGGGACATTGGTTCATTACACGAAACATGAATAGAGTGTTCGCAGTCCATACCACTACCTCCAAGGTGATGTAGAGAGGCTGTTTTTGATAGATCCTGCAGCTAAAATAAATGAAGGATAGAAAAATTAAGTTCGTTGATTCTCGGTGCCAGTTTACGTTCGTATTCTCGTCCAATGGTTACCTAAAATGTTTACCACATTGAGACCCCAGCAGTTGAAGGTAGATAAAGTTTTAAATTGAAGCATAATTCTATGTTGTTTTTTCGGTATTGAAGCATAAGTTGATGCATTTTAGTGATACTTCTCTATACATATATGTACGATGTTTCCTTTCCAGAAAAGGCCGGCAATGGAACATGAATTTTGAGGGTTGCGGGAAGGGAGCAGGGAGGAAGAAAACTGAGATTTTAGCGTATCGGGACGAGGAATGGGAAAGGCAGTTTTGCATTCAAGTCAAGTATACAACTAAATATGAAAATACAAATTACTCTTACATTTCGTGAATATGGAAGTTGTCGATGTTATTATAGGCTTATATTATTCAGTAGACTAAAACGATCATTCACTAGTTGATGTTAAGTAATATGATACAAAGGATATCACAAGGGAGAACCGAAAGGACCTTTGAAATAGTGAAAAGGACTTCCTTTTCACTTTTCACTTCTACTTATATTAACCCAAGGAAGAAAAGATATGAAATACCTGTGAAATTCGACAAGTGAAAACATAATAACAATAATATGCTTTTTTTCTTTTTTGCGACTTATATCCAATATTAAGTTTACAATTTCTGATCCCTTTGCACTGTAATTCTACAAGAGAAAACATAATAACAATATTAAGCTTCATTTTTTTTTACGACTTATATCCAATATTAAGTTTACAATTTTTGATCCCCTTGCACCGCAATCAAGGATAGAAAAATTAAGTTCGTTGATTCTCCGTGCCAGTTTACGTTCGTATTCTCGTCCAATAGTTACCTAAAATCTTTACCACATTCAGACCCCAGCAGTTTTAGGTAGATAAAATTTTAAATTGAAGCATAATTCTAAGTTGTTTTTTCGGTATTGAAGCATAAGTTGATGCATTTAAGTGATACTTCTCTATACATATATGTATGATGTATCATTTCCAGACTTAACCCTAGCTACTCATTCCCCCATTTGGACAAATGATTTCACTTGAGTTTTCTAACTTTCTATTAACTTAGAGCAGTGGTGTTGCACTTCATATCTAAGCTTTCAAGCTTCACGCAATTGATTTTTAGTATCTACAGATTTTGTTCGATGTTAAATTATATCATTTCATCATGATTTTTTTCCTTCCTCAAAAGAAGAAAGCAACAATTAACATATCTGATTCTATAAGTTGAAGACAAGATATGAAACTTGGAAAAAGGAAACATTTTATATCAAATCAAATTTTGAGCTGAACTGAAAATTTCGAGCAAACAAATATCCAAATTAATAATTGACACAACAACTAGATTCAGTTTAATGAAAGAAAATTAAGAACTTTAAACTAATGCTCCAAGAAATAATTTAAAATTCCGCTATGAAGAAATTGACCTTGAAAATCAAGAATGCATCAACAACTCCAGTTTCATCTTGATCTTCGCCAACTGGATAATTGTAATACCCTGTATTTTCATGCTAGAATTCTAACCGTCGTTTCTGTGCGTCTAAGCTCTAATCCAAGTGATTCTCATATGAATACAAGTTGAATGATCATTATCCTAGTCTATGGAGTAGTTTAGAGGTGGAAAATGTTTATAGCAATGACCTAGAACAAGGTTGAGCTAAGACCAATTGATTCATCAAAAGTTTGACATTCGATTCTACAAGGGTCAACTTCAAATGTGAATATCTCTTAATATACATGGATTTTTTATCCGAATACCTAGAAAATTGTATATAATTGAATTAGATCTCCAACGATACCAATTTCACAAAAATCTGATACCCGAGCGAAGAGTTATGCCCATTTTCGTGAGAGGCAGTAAGGGTGTGCGATGGGCAATGCGCCGCCCAATCAAATGTGTGCGATTGGGAGTGCGAGGCATACTTAAATACCTACCATAAGGTGTGCAACACACACCTTAAGGTCTGCCATGGGTTGTGCGCCGCATACCTAACTTCCAAGTGGCAAAAATACCCCTATATATGCCTATAACACGGGATTAAACACTCACAACATCAAAATAAGTTTACTTTCTCTCAAAACACCAAGAACAACCTTTAGGTTTTCAACATAAAAACCCCAATAGCTAGAGATTCAACCGTGAGAATTCTATAATTTTTACATATTCAGAATCCCCGTTACGAAGGCTACGAGTGACACCCAAAAGTTCATGAATAGTATTACGTCATTCGGAAATTCATTCAAAGCTTCAAGTTTAAGGCATGTGGCGTTTTTCAACACGAATACCCTTTCGTTCTTGTGCCAAAATTGATTTTTCTTTTATGAATATACATGATTTTACATGTTTTGATATGAATTTGAAGCATGAATTTATACCCTATATGGTTTTACATGAGATTATGATACTCTCTATGTTTTGAATGTTGAATTGAATGAGAATGGTAACATTTTTGAACGTAAAGCTGAATTTTCCAGATTTTTAAGTAAGTTATATATATTTATTATGAAAAGCATGAATCTTGAGAAAATTTAATATGATTTATATGTATGAGACCTTGAGTCCTAATTGGGCTTGTACTTTGAGAAATTATGTGCTATAAGCACAATGAGATTTGAACCCCAAAGATAATTTTCTTTACCAAGATGTATGATTATAAAGCTGAAATTTTAACTTTTAAGTGATTATTTGTGTGCTTATGTCATAAAGTATGAAACTTTGGAAGGTTTTATGGTGGTATTGATGTATGGGTTTTTGGAACCCTATTTGAGATTATTATTATGAGAAAATCATGTGTTATAAATACCTTGAGTTTAAATAATTTGAGATGATAAAGCAGCTTTGACCTTTTGGTCGTAAAAAGGGTTGTTTTTGAAATCGAGATGAGAAAAGAAATCTACTTTTATTGATTTATTATGAAAAGGGTAGCA
>NW_025842589.1:0-1081 GCF_002878395.1 Capsicum annuum | reverse complement strand
TATGAGTTTTTTAATATATATATATATATATATATATATATATATATTAAAAAACTCATATTAACAGTATTCAATAAAAGTTCAAGATACATAGAAGCTCTTATCATATTTCGAATTTGAATATGTATTTTTTGTCTATTAAGTGCAAATACTAGTATAATAAATTTTGGACCTGATAAATCTATGCAGAAGATATGATAGAATCCGGAAAATTTAAATTTTGAACCTTATATGTCTATGCAGAAGCTATGATATAATTTGAAATTGGAACTGATCATAAAATTTAAATTTTAGACCTGATATATCTATGCAGAAGCTACGATAGAATTTGAAACTCGAACTGATCATAGAATTTAAATTTGAACCCGTTTCCTGACTGAAGAGAAAAATAACAGGGCATTCTCCTTTGGCAAGGATAATATAATGTCATCCAAAATATATATGGTTTGCACATATACTCATTTGCCAAGGGAGAATTACACTGTTATTTCTCACTCCCCATTATATTTTCATTCTTATATTTTGAACCTAATAAATCTATGCCGAAGTTATGATAGAATCTAAAACTCAAACTGATCATAAAGTTCAAATTCTGAACTTGTATCTTACTAACTGAAGAGAAGAATGACAGGGCAATTCAATAGCTTTAGATATTATTTAACAATTTTAATTGATCAATATGAGTTGATTTTCAGTTAAGGTAAATCGATGAAACAATAGCCAGTCCACTGGATGCTTCAAATAGCTATAACACAAATTGAGAAAATGTCTCCTTTTTATTTACTATTAAAAAAAAAAATATATTAAAAAACTCATATTAACCGTATTCAATAAAAGTTCATGATACATAGAAGATCTAATCATATTTTGAATTTGAATATTTATTTTTTATCAATTAAGTGTAAATAGTAGTGTAATAAATTTTGAACCTGATAAATCTATGCAAAAGATATGATAGAATCTGAAAAATTTAAATTTTGAACCTTATATGTCTATGCAGAAGTTATGATAGAATTTGAAACTCGAACTGATCATAAAATTTAAATTTTGAACCTGATATATATATATGCAGAAGCTACGA
>NW_025842588.1:0-1760 GCF_002878395.1 Capsicum annuum | reverse complement strand
AAGCCATAAGGTTTTAGCAACTGAAATTAATACTGGATCATAAATCTGGAAACAACTATCTGAAACTAATAAAATAATAACAAAACTGACTGACAGTATGTACTAATCTGAAAAACCTCTACTAACTGATGTGGAGCTGATGGGACAAACCCCTAACTAACTCTGTCTGAATGAAAAAATACTGAACTGATGAAATAACTGAGATAAATAAACCATGTCCTCAAAATATGAGAACTCACCAATGCTACTGCTGACAATTTGGTATATCTATGCGCGATCTGAGAACTGAGCGTCCGAACCTATGATATGATACATCATAGAGCAAGAAATGAGTATGCGATCAGTACTTTGAATGTACTAGTATGCTAAATAAGGTAGGATGATATGCATGGTTTTATGTACAGGAGTAATAACTGACTGAAAGAATAGCATAACGTACTGAATAGAATGCATGAAATCTATAAATACTGAGAATGCATGACCAAACATAAAACATATTCTGAATATAATATATAAAATAAAATACTGAGTACTGATACATGAATGACTGGTATTTGTATGCTATGATCAAGCAAAACTAAAACTGAATTATTGAGTTGATTATTGGCCTGAGATTATGGGAGATATCATCTAACCGACATGCCCTAATGAGCAATTTGGGAAGGATGTCAGTATCGTGCCATGGGTACTAACTGTAACGCCCCGAAAAATGGGTCCCAAAGCGTCACACGATGCTTGAGGCTACGAGTAGCCCCAAGCTAACCCTTTGAGCCATTTTCATTCAGTTCAACACAAATCAATGAGGTTTCCATAAATAACCCTCAAATATCAATAGAGTAATCATCACCAAAGAATAAAAGAATTTCAGAAAGATAAAAAAAATATGACTTATTAGTCAACTCCCAACATCTATACCAGTCTGACAAGCCTCTAAGAAAATCAAAAAAAACCAGCGAGCTATTGAGACATGCCCTAACTGACTCATACTCAGTTATCAAATGTAAATAATTCTGTGAAACCAACATCAAACATGACGTCCTCAGAACATGAGGACTCACCACAAGAATCATTTTCAAACCTGGAACTGATCACCTGAACCTACATTCCAAGAAATTGCAGCCCACATCCAAAAATGTGGGTCAGTACCATGGAAAGGAACCGAGTATATGGAGGTGTATGCAGTTTTATAAACATCATCATCATAAATATTTATAAGAAATATGCAGGATGTACGAAAGACTCACTTAGCCCGAAGAAAATCATCATAATCATGAGACAATGAAATAAGTACAATAGCACATGTGTGTCATCATATAATTTGTCAATCACTTTCAGTATATCAAGAATATCAATTCTCATAATGTAAATATCATTTAAATCTTTCGAAAGAATAACTTTCACAATTCCACTTTCAAATCACTTCACCATTCACCATACACAAAAGGAAACACACACACACTAAGAGATCCTATAACCGATATAAACCATGTGAGCTACATGGATTCCAACGTACAACCCACATTGGGGAGAGCCGTCCTATCCTTGCCATCGGAGTAGGACTATCGATATCAAATCCACACAAACTAGTGATCACTATATAAATCAGCCTCAGGCTCACTCCTACGGGGGCACGTAGTTCTAGGGAAGTAAGGTCATTTTATACCTTCCACTCGGTGCTAAAGAATTCTCCCAGACTTAGCTCAGATCATTTCAAAGATACCCCATAACAAAATAATTTCAGTAATATATAAATATACATC
>NW_025842587.1:0-1377 GCF_002878395.1 Capsicum annuum | reverse complement strand
ATTTCCGTGAAGCTGATTACTTTCTATTTCAGTTCTTTTTAATATTGCTAAAAATCTCTAATTTAGTTCATAAAGATGTATCACATTCTTTTGGTCTTGAGACATCACTTAGTTTTACACGGATACATTACATTATTTCAGATACATCACTTAATTTTACACTGATATATCACATTCTTTCAGAAACATCACTTAATTTTACACGAATATATCACATTCTTTCAGATACATTGTTTAATTTCACACGAATACATCACATTCTTTCGAATACATCACTTAGTTTTACACAAATACATTACATTTTTGGTCATATACCAATGAGTTTCAAAGAGACTATGGAATGAGATGTAATTAAATAAATATTCTAAGTTAAATAGTGTTCGCTTAAGAATGAAAGATTTCGATTTTATTGGCAATTCTTAGTTTAGAAGGATAAGATATTATTTATAACAAAATTTAATCTTAAAAGTAGCTTTTTTTTTTTCTCCCTTAAATGTGAAGTAATTCACCAATTTTTATTTTTTTTAAATCACTATGCAAATAATGACTTTTATGTTTTTCTTTTTATTCTTTATGTCTGTTTTAAGTACTCGATTAATGTGAATTCATTAAATTTATTGTTAGGGTCAAGTGTTCCGAAATAATAACATAATCTTGAATGTAGAATCGATTTTTTTCTTTAATTGTAAAATAATTTATCGAAATGAAAAAGGATAATAATAATATTAATAATAACAACACCACCACCACCACCAACAACAACAACAACAACAACAACAATAATAATAATAATAATAATAATAATAATAATAATAATAATAATAATAATAATAATAATAATAATAATAACGGTACAAAAATAATCCTCTTTTAATTTTCCACCTGATTTTCATCCCCTCTTAGGTCTTATATTTGACTAATGCGAATTCATATCGGAAATATCTTGGTAGACCTCTTCCTACTAAAGAAGAGTTATATCTTATTTTAGAAGGATATTATCTTATCTTTAATAAAGTCTACTACCCCTAGAATGTACCCTTGCATTTTTTTCCCCTCACATGTAAGTCAATTCACCAACAAACAAAAAAAGAGAAAAGACATCTTTTTCCCCTTGAACTTGTCCTCTAAACTCACTTTAGCAATTAAACTTAACTTCTGTTTATTTATCCCCCTTAACATCTTTAAAGTGTATTTGTTTCACCACTCAAAACTGAATACCACTCTCACAACGGAGAGTGGGTTACACACGCGTCATGTCAGTGCCACATCAGTGCTAGGTCATTGCCACGAAAGAAATTAGGATTTTTTTTAAAAAAAATCCCACACACATACTATTTTTATGTATTTTTATTTTAAAATGCAAAAAATATATATTTA
>NW_025842586.1:0-1136 GCF_002878395.1 Capsicum annuum | reverse complement strand
TGTCATATATTCTAATACTTATTTTAACATCATCTCAAGCACATTCTTTTAGATTAAACAACTAATTGTGATGTTTTTCTTTTCTATTTTATTTAAAAATTATACAAGAAATAGATTAAAAGTATAAATATCTATTTATTAACATTTTATAAAGAATCATACGAAGCAATAAAGGATATTAATTCATACATAAATTGATCCTAAATATGTTTAGATTCATTTTTTGGGTGTTTAATAAACAAAATTAAGGATCTACTTGAAGAACATTTCCATGAATCATAATATTAAAGGATTGTCTTTATGTCATGTCTTATATATTTTTAAAATAGGAGTCCAATTTAATATAGTAAGTATGAAATTACTTTTTAAGTGATTTATCTACCCGGTGAGGAAATTACTACCCCAAATAAAGAGAATCAAAAGAATTAATAAAAGTTATCATGATATATATTGTAGTAATTTAACATGAGATAGTTAATATTACATTTTAAATAAGTTTTAAAAATAATTTCAATAGATGCTGAGTAAATAATTATGTTTGATAAATTATATGTAGTGCAAATCTTTGTAATGATATGTATCATGTGAAGTTTTGAAATTATGGAGGAATCGGTTATCATGTTTGATAGATAAACACTTATTCAATATTTATGAGTATTTTTTTATTATCTTACTATAATGTAGTATAGTTACTTGATGCAATTAAATGTGTGGCTAAAATTAATTTCATATTTTTATCTTTTATGGAACAGATCTGAGTATTTGCACATCCTCCTATAACCTATGTCTTCCTTTATTTCAATTTATAACATTTTTATTCGACATCGAATTTAAGATATATGAAAAAACTCTGCAATGTTTCAAATTATCTTTAAAATAAATAAACCTTAAATAAAAGAGTATCCCTTTGTGAACTTTTTGACAAATAAATGAAATTCAACATGACTAAAATATTAATAATGTTATAGACTACTAAAAAATAAAAAATGTCAATTCTTTTTTAGAACTGATTTAAAAAGTATATATATTATTTGAACTGAGACATAGGATGTATAATTGATAATGGAAAGATTATTATCATCACGTAACATATATTTCACTTTTTAAGTTTGTTCGAATTGTAAACATATTCAAGT
>NW_025842585.1:0-1923 GCF_002878395.1 Capsicum annuum | reverse complement strand
TCATTCCTTTTTGTGCATAAGAAATAAGCACCTGAGCTATACTTGAGCAATTGAAATGGGTTTGAGTTTTTGCCTCTCTCAATTTTTTTTTGAATTTTCTAAAAACTTCTTTATAGAGGATAATCATTTTACATTTATATATGAGTGACGATTAGGGTTTAAATGCCATTGGACTAGGTGTCCTAAATAGTACAAGCAGCACCTATGAAGTTTTTTACACAAGAGGACAAAACTGTGGATATGCATGGCAATTGTACTGTTGCCTTGGACATTCATGGATCTGGTCCCTAGTAGTCATCTACTCATCATAAGAACAAGACATAATAATTTCCCCCCTTATTGATGATGACAAACCAGCCACATAGTTTTGAGCATCACTACACATTCATCACATTTAATCAGTGTGATTACCACTAATGAAGATTAATGTTCCCCCTATCATTTAATCATCATACTTTCACCATTATACAACATAGGGATATGGTCCCATATTTTCAATTACTATCAAACTTTAATTACTTCCCTCTATCATCATGCACCATTATTTATTTCGTGTATTTGTATACTTCCCTCTGTCACTATGCCTCTAGACTCAAATACATTATCACACATGTGCTGCATTTTATACCTAATCTGTAACAACATTAGTGCATTTTTTAAACGCACACACCTGGTCCTTAACACATATCACCAGTATATTCATTAAAAAAACACACCTGGTCCTTAACACATGATGTTGGTATTCCCCTATTTGTCATCATTGAAAAGGTCATAATAGTAAACCAAGTGTAAGGATAAACATAGGTTAGTTAACTTATGGACAATGGGGCAACACTAACATAAATAAAATGTTTAATATAAAGAGAAAAAACATGCAACACACAGAAATATTCATTCATATGTAGAGGACAAGTATCATTATAGTGCATAATTTAAATGTTCTAGAGATAAAGACACATGAATCAAGAAAGGTTAAATAGGGGATGGAATTAGAAGGATTATTTAATGGAGTATAGCTAGGTTATTGTGATTTGAAACATAGTGCAAAAATTCCTTAGTAAAATGTTTTATCTCTGCATTCAAGCTAAGAACTTTATTTGTCAAGGTAGGTCAACATTTTCAGTTTTAAGCTCATCAGTGATACTCTGACCCTCAACAGTCAGATGTCGAATTGTCATGTCCAGTTTGATAATCTCTGAATCTTTAGCAGTTATATTGAGCTATAATTTTTATGTCTCTTTATTGAATTCCCTTTGGCAATTGGTGCTTGAGTTCTTCTTCACACACTCAATTATGAGTAATGTTTTCATTCCAAGCATTTTTAATATAGTTTCATGAGTTCCACTTTCACATATAATATCAAAGTGATTAAACATTTTATTTAACCAGTAACCATAAGGCATACTATGTTTGCCAATTTCCCCAAGTACCACTTTGTGTATATGTTCCATCATCAATGAAGGTAGACTAATGAACTCAAAACTTGTAAGAAATTCCATGACATACATGTTAGAAGCTAAAGAAATGTTCCCTTTTTATGATCTGGGATAAACTACTTTACAAACAAAATCAAAGACCAATTGTAACTCACTCTTGAGTGATTTTCAATTCACTACAAACACTGATTTTCCTTTAACCTTTGATGTTATTTCCAAAAAAACTATTGATGGTTGTTTCTTGGATAAAGTCCTCACACCACAGATAGGAACATCTAGAATTCTCCCGAGTAAAGCAACATCAATATTCAGCTTTTTTCCTTGAACTACTATTGTCATCTTCATCTTATCTTCATAAAACTCCATTGTGGAATAGAATTACCTGACCACCTCATCAAAGATTATGGAAATAGGTCCTTCCATGAGATGCATCCGTCTTTATGTTTTACAGCTCAACTAACTCCAACATTCCAGGTTCTATTAACAT
>NW_025842584.1:0-1119 GCF_002878395.1 Capsicum annuum | reverse complement strand
TTTTTCTCAACTTTTATTTTTTGTTTTCTCTTTTCTTTCCATCATTTTTTCTTTTTCTCCTCTCAACTCCCTATTTTTTTCTCTTTTTTATTTTTATTTTCTTGATGTTTATTCTTCATTTTTTCTTTTTCCTTAATTTTTATTATTTTTGTTTTTCTTTTCTTTGATTGCTTTAAAACAACAATTTATGACTCATGGGCAACAATTGACACTACCCAATGTGTCTTAATTAATTAGATCTTCTATGAATCTTGCCTTAGAGGTAACACTTAGCCTAAGGACTTTCAAACTACAAGTTACATCACATGGGTAGGAGTTGACACTACCATATTGTGTTTTTAGTTATGAGATATTTTATAACTCTTGTCTTGGAGGTAAAATTTAATCTAATGACTTTCAAACAATAAGTTATACTCCACGGGCAACAGTTGACACTACCATATTTTGTCTTGAGTTATGAGATGGCTGTAACTCTTGCTTTAGAGGCAAGACTTAGCTCAAGAACTTTTAAACAAGAAGTTACACCCCATGGTTAAGAGTTGACACTGTCACATTGTGTCTTGATTTATGAGATACTCTATTAATCTTACCTTAGATACAAAACTTAGTCCAAGGACTTTCAAACAACAAGTTACATATAATGGGCAAGAGTTGATACTACCACATTGTACTTTGACTCGTTAGATGCTCTATACCTCTTGCCTTAGAGGTAAAACTTAGCCCAAAGACTTTCAAATAACAAGTTATGCCTCATGACCAAGAATTGACACTACCACATTATGCTTTTTTATTAGATGCTCTATAATTCTTGCCTCAGACGCAAGACTCAGGCACAAGAACGTTCAAACGACAAGTTATACCTCATGGGAAAGAGTTGACACTGCCACATTGTGTCTTGATTTATGAGATGTTCTATAACTCTTGTCTGAGAGGCAAAACTTAGCGCATGAATTTTCAAACAAAAAGCTACGCCCATGGGCAAGAGTTGGCACTACCACATTGTGTCTTAATTTATGGGATGTTCTATAACTCTTGCCTCAGAGGCAAGATTTAGCTCAAGGAATTTCAAACAACAAATTACGCCTAAGGCTAGAGTTGACACTACCACATTGTGGTTAA
>NW_025842583.1:0-3387 GCF_002878395.1 Capsicum annuum | reverse complement strand
CTCTGGACACAGTAAAGCACAATTCTTCAATTATGTTTTGCATGGACAATCAGGAATGTGATGATTCGTGGACCTTCTTTATTAAGAAGAAGTAGTTTATTATTGTCGATGAACCAGAAATGTGTATCATCTCCGGCAGAAACGCAAGCATAGCCATGGCTTCTTTAGGGTTTATAAATATGCTCACCATGGACATTGCATGAGGCATCTTGGGGAAAACCTCTAAAAAAATTTCAACACGGGAAATCTATATTTGTACTACAATATGGCTAAAGCGTTTATCTGTAGAGAGTTTGCTGAATATTTTTTGAATTTCAAGAGGAAATAACCCGAAGCAGCTGAATGCCTAGAGGTTACTACTCATTTTTCAAAGTAGAGAAGGGCATACTTTTTCATAAATAGGCATAATGTGAGGACCACAAACATCATAAAGTCACTCAACGCGGTGTTGATGGATGAAAAAAAATTCATGGCTATCATATTCAATTTTATAGCTAAGAAATTTGCTGAAAAATTTAGAGAGACGCATATAGAGATTCTAAAGTTCATGATAATTCATTAGGTGATGAATGGGTAGATTATAGGATCGATAATGGGGCATCGGATATATGATTCTAAAAGTTTGGAAGAAGTCGGTGAAGGTAGTGGTGTTGAGAAACAACCTCTCCACTCCTTTCCTGATGAAACTTGATTTGAGCTACATCAAACATTTGATGATAAGGAACAGTCAAAATTACTTGTCACTCAAGATTTGTTAAAGAAGTCATTTTATTTCAAAGTGGTTAAAAGTTGTTCGAAGTTCCACCACTTGAGGTGTAAGAGTCGTAACTGTGGGTGAATATTGTGTGTTATAAGGTATGAGACGTCGAATAGGTTTTGCATCCACAGTTATGTAGGTTATCACACATGAGGTGTTGAAATATCATGGGAAAGTACAAAAACATAGGTCACAGGAAAGTACAAAAATATGTCATCGAATCTAATTATCTCACTCTTGACCAATAATTATATCAACAGCAAGGGGTCAACCCCAAAGAATATAGAGAGGTCTATATTCATAGAATTCCAAAGCATAGTAAGCTATTATAAGTGCTGGTATGCAGGTGTATTGGCTAAAACATGGCTAGGATTACTTCAGATTATAGCTCCCTGGGCTTTTTCACATGGTACAAGAAGTAAATCCTGAAACCATAAACACCATAAGGAATAATATCGAAGATGAAAGGTTCATGTACTATTTTATCTCTTATAAATCTTTCATTTGGGATATTTTCATATGCAAAAGGTAATTGCCATTAATGACACACATTCAAATAATAAATAAAAAAGTGTGTTGTTGAGTGTTTTCTTTATCTTGAGCCGGGGGACTATCAAAAACAACCTCTCTACATCTACGTAGGTAGCGGTATAGACTGCATACATTTATCCTCCCCAGACCTCACTTGGTGGGAATACACTAGGTTTATTATTGTTGTTGTTGTTGTTGAGTGTTCTTGCTCAGGACACAGAGAAGCACAATTCTTCAATTATCTTTTCCATGGACGATAGGGAATGTCATGATTCGTGGACCTTCTTTATTGAGAAGAAGCAGTTTACTATTGTCGTTGAACCAGAGTTGTGTATCATCTCCGGTAGACTCACGAGCATAGCCATGGATTTTTCAGGGTTTATAAACATGCTCACCATGGACTATGCATGAGGAATCTTGGGAAAAACCTCTAAAAAATTTCAACACGGGGAATATATATATTTGTACTACAATATGGAAAAGGCGTTTAGCTATAGAGAGTTTGCCGAATATTTTTTGAAGTTCAAGAGGAAATTTCCCGAAGCAGCCGAATGCCTTGAGGTTACTACTAATTTTTCAAAGTTGAGAAGGGCATACTTTTTCATAAATAGGCTTAATGTGAGGACCACAAACATCATGAAGTCACTCAACGCGGTATTGATGGATTAAAAAAATTCATGGTTGTCATATTCAGTTTTATAGCTAAAACTTTGCTGAAAAATTTAGAGAGATGCATATAGTGATTCTAAAATTCATGATGATTCATTAGTTGATGAGTGGGTAGATTATTGGATCGACAATGGGGCATCAAATAGATGATTATAAAAGTTTGGAAGAAGATGGTGTAGGTAGTAGTGTTTTGCAACAACCCCTTCACTCCTTTCCTGATGGAGCTTGATTTGAGCTGTATCAAACATTTGATGATAAGAAACAGTCGAAATTACTTGTCACTCAATCTTTGTTAAAGAAGTCATTCAATTTCAAAGTGGTTGAAAGTTGTTCAAAGTTCCACCACTTGAGGTGTAAGAGTCATAACTGTGGGTGAATATTGTGTGTTATAAAGTATGAGACCTCGAATAGGTTTTGTAACCACAGTTATGTAGGTTATCACACTTGTGGTGTTGAAAATGTCATGGGAAAGTACAAAAACATAGGTCACAGGATAGTACTAAAACATGTCATCGACTCTAATTATCTCACTCTTGACTAATGATTATATCAACAGCAAGGGGTCAAGCCCAAACAATATAGAGAATACTATATTCATAGAATTTCAAAGAAAAGTAAGCTATTATAAGTGCTGGTATGTAGGTGTATTGACAAGAACTTGGCTAGGATTACTTCAGATTATAGGTCCCCGGGCTTTTTCACATGGTACAAGAAATAAATCCTGATACCATAAACACCATAAGGAATAATATCAAAGATGAAAGGTTCATGTACTATTTTATCTCCTATGTATCTTGCATTTGGGATATTTTCATATGCAATGAGTAATTGCAGTTAATGACACACATTTAAATGATAAATAAAAAGTGTGTTGTTGAGTGTTTTCTTTCTCTTGAGCCGGAGGTCTATCAGAAACAACCTCTCTACTTCTTCGGAGGTAGCGGTATAGACTGTGTACATTTTACCCTCCCCAGACCCCACTTGGTGGGAATACACTGAGTTTATTATTGTTGTTGTTGTTGTTGATGTTGGGTGTCCTTGCTCAGGACACAGAGAAGGACAATTCTTCAATTATTTTTTGCATGGACGATAAGGAATGTAATGATTCATGGTCCTTCTTTATTGATAAGCTGTAGTTTATTATTGTCGATGAACCAAAGTTGTGTATCATCTCCGACAGAAACGCGAACATAGCCATGGCTTTTTCAGGGTTTATAAACATGCTCACCATAGACTTTGTATGAAGCATCTTGGGGAAAACCTCTAAAAAAATTTCAACACGGGGAATATATATATTTGTACTACAATATTGCAAAGGCGTTTAGCTATAGAGAGTTTGCCGAATATTTTTTGAAGTTCAGGAGGAAATGTCCCGAAGCAGCCGAATGCCTTGAGGTTACTACTGATCTTTCAAAGTGGAGCAGGGCATA
>NW_025842582.1:0-1277 GCF_002878395.1 Capsicum annuum | reverse complement strand
TGGTCAAGCCTAACTCGAAATTCTCAAGGCACAGCACATAACAGCAAACACTGGATTCAACTAATAATTCTCACATGGCATTGATAAATTCGTCTACTAAAGTCTAAATTTTACTAAATTTTCATCAACCTTGGAATTAATCTGCCATTGCTGATCGAAAATTGATCTTGTGTAAGCTGAAAAATTAAGGAGGATTTGGACATTGAAGAAAAATAAAAGCATAACCTCATAATAATGGAGTTTTGGACATTGAAGAAGAAAAAACTTAACTTAAAAACAAAAAATAAAAATTTATAAAAATAATAAATTAATTATTTTTTTTATATAAAGCTGATGTGGCACTGTTATGGCAGGCGCGTGTAAAATACCACACCACATGGAAGTGGTATATTGCTTTACAGGGTGTAGAAAATTCTACTTATATATAATTTAGGTGTGTAATAGGTCACTATGATAGTTTAGTTGTGACCTAATAAAGGATTATGGTCTTGAATAATATTATTCTAAGTGACATCTTAAGAACTAACCTCACTCAAAAAAATTAAATTTTGTAGATTATTAAATCTTTAACATTTATTTCATATATATATATATATGTATATATATATATATATAATAAAGGACAATAGTCTTGCATAATGTTATGCAAAGTGGCAACTTAAGAACTAACCTCTTACAACAAAAATAAATTTTGTAGATTATTAATTATTTAACATTTAATTCATATTATTTTATCATATTGTGGTAAGAAAAACAACTAAATTTAACTCTTATTGAATGAAAACTACTAAGATCGACTCATATTGGATGAAAATAACTAACAGTATTATAAAAAATTAATATAAATTATTTCATTACAAAGTAAATCAAAAAAGTATTACAAAAAATATCAAGCAATTAATAGAATAACCAATTAGTAAAAAATAGTAATGAAACAACGTATATGGAAAAGATTATTATCCCCAAAGAGTCATTTGAAAATTAAAAATTTTATGAAAAATAGAAGGTTTTTTTCGCTATTAAGGGATTTTAAGTTTAAAAAAATTTAAATTATTGTTAAATGAATTAGAGTAATTAAAGTAATATAAAATATGGAAAACATGATCTCAACATCTTATTCGAATATAAATTGAATTTTTAACAAGGATTTTTGAATTTGAATTTAAAATAAAAAATTTACCTCTTATATATACCGTTTCAATAATACATAATTATTATTACACTTTCGTCTGCCCCACCTCCTTTTGATAAGATAATTTTTTATTCAAATTTGAAAA
>NW_025842581.1:0-4057 GCF_002878395.1 Capsicum annuum | reverse complement strand
CTAGGACCACTTCCATCGCCTCCGACGGAAAGAGGAATTCTATCCATCAAAGAAAGCCAAAAATCAAAAAAGTCGCTAAGAAATGGAGAAAAGAAAGCGGATTCCAAAGAAAAGTCCCAATTAAAGTGTAAAAGGATAGGAGTAAGCAAAAGGACAGTGAGACTAAGAAAAATACGTTTCAAAAGAGAGAAAAAACAAAGCTGACGTTCGTTCTCTTCCTCTGTGCATCTCTCTTCTCAAGCTCATCATAACCTTTTTTGATCTTCTTCTTCATGTTCTATTGATCAGAAGCATCCAGCAGCGCCTCGCCGGTTTAGAATTCGAACACAAAATAGCCAAAGAATCAATTAGTAATATGCCTTCTATTGCCAAAAGAACTGAAATCCTACCTTTTGGCATTGCGATAAAGTGTTGACAGAGCAGAGTGAAAGGCACCACAACTAGAGAGACGGCTGGGGAAAGACCCGGACATTGAGAGGCGGACAAGGAGGTTATATCACTCTAAAACAGGTACTGATAACGAACCATAAGCCCTAGCTTTTAAGCCGAAGAAAGAAGAAATCATACCCCTGGAACAGAAATATATTGTACTTCAATATAGTTACTAGAAGCACTGCAAGCGCACTTCCTATCTAGGAAAACCAAACCCGAAAAAGCACCTCCCTTCCGGCTAGCCTTGTAAAAGTGGGTGTGCGGGAGAACAGAACTGAGCATCAAGGTTCGAAGAAGGAAGGTTCCCACGTGCAGGAAAGCTTTTTCACATGTAACACAAATGCAAGTAGACTTTTCTCTGAGCCCCCAGGGGTAGCAAAGCTAGCTCTTCGTATCGTTGGCATTGGGCAGGTGAACCTGGCTACACAACAACTCTGACTCTAGCAGAGGATCTAGTTCCACAACAATCCGCTTATCTTATATATATATATAAGATAATATAAAAACTTACGCGAAACAGAAGTCCTATACCACATCTGAAGACAGAAATGCTCTCGTAGGATCTTTTACTTTAATAGTAGATATCGGGCCTTTCAGCAGGTTAGTTCACGAATTCTCCTATTTCAATAAGAGACGTGTTTGGCCCGCTTTGAAGACAGCCAGGAACTACTAGCACAAGATCCAGTATTTGAAAAAAAGGTTCCATACCCATAAGGGTTCCAGGCTTCAACCCACTGCTCGAGCAACTTGCAACTATATTGACTTTTCTTGAAAGGCTTTTTTTCAAATGAAAGAATTCATTATGACTGCGGTTCCAGAAAGACTGATTAGACTTGACCCACCCGGGGCATAAGCAGGAAGAAGACTCTGTCGGATTTCAATAGACAGAGAGAGTATATCTTGAAAAGCTTCTAAGAAAGCCAGCCGAATAGAATGGGGAATTTCATTAGAACGGGGGCTGCTCTCTCGCACTTCCCAATCTACATTCAAGCACACCATTTCCAGTAATATTGGAATTCTAAAGGGGTCGTAGGTGGAATAGAAGAGACTGGCTGATTCGATCAAGTAGGGCTAACTCAATAGAATTCATAACCCTTTCAATCTTCTCTTTATTTCTTTGGTCGGGCAGCAGTGTTCTCACTTCCAAGAAGAACCACATCTGGGAGGATGGCTGCTGAAAGCAGAATTCAATAAAAGCATGATAGCGGAATGGGTTAGCGCTATGTTCAACTGGGTAAACCCGCGCAAACAAAAACTGTTTCTGCTTAGGAATGATAATCGCAATGGCGAGGGTCTGTTACCTACCATAAGTAGGGACTCACAGAAGACTGTAAATGAATTTTCGAGGAAATACAAAAGAAAGTGTGAACCTAAGCCAAGAGCCCACTTCAGATTCATAACATCTTTCACCCTCTGAATCAAAGATTTACTCACTGCCAACAAAAACATACTCTATTTACTAGTTTAAATCGATTCACTAAGCTAGTGAAAAGACTTATTACGTAATTCTACCAGTGTGTAATACATCCAACATACTCAATATTAAAGGCTTTTGGCAAGCTAGAGCAAGACTTCTCTGTGGGAACCCCCCGGTAAAAGAGACCTGTCTAGTCAAAGAGGCTTCTAATAAGAAATTAGCTCATTCATTACTTATGCAATGACTTTGTTTTTCGTAGCGTCAACATTACTTTTATATCTCCCTCGTCTAGTCGGGATTCCCTAAGAGAAAGGGATCAAATCTGTAGTTGTAGTTTCTATACGTCAATCCAATCTCGCTTCCATTCATCATCTATTTTGAGGAAAGATTCTTGAATAACAGGCTAAGAATAGTCAACTAGGTCTTTGTCCGTTATGTATGCTCCAATAAGAAAGTCCCTTACTTCGGCTAGTAAGGATTTTCATTTTTGGCAAGCAGGCTGCTGCGCGAATACCCTTTTTTTAACTTTTGCTGCAATAGAGGAGATTTCCATTGGACTAGTTAAAAGACTTAGATAACACACCGGGTTTACATAAGAAAAAAGTTCACGTAGAGAAAAGAGATTAGACTAGTCATTGCACTAGTAGCATCTACGAGCCTCCCTCTTCGGTACCATCTCCTTTTTTACCAGTCGAGCTGCCCTGTCAACCCTTTGCGGTGCTTGCTTCCTAGCTAGAACTCACACAGCACAAACATAAATGAGAAATAAGCATAGTCTGACTCACTAGCGCGCAGAGCAAGAGTAAGCTTCTTCACTCGAGAAGAAGAAATATGCTAACGATCGGCTTAGATAAGGATGCCTCCTCTCTTTCCAAGCTAGCTTTGATGCAACTGCTATTGAATTAGATCTTGGGGATATCATAGGTAAAAAGGATGCCAATGCTGGAGGAAGTGAATCAATCATAAGAGGTTGTTAAAAAAGGTCTGTTGCTTGCCCGAGTAGGGGAAGGGATTGACCTAAGGCAAGGTTGACTTACCCCACTCTAGTGCTGGTAGGAAGCCTCCTTTCGAGTAGTCTCATGGGTCAGACCGGTTCCAACCTTTCTTGCTAAGGCTCCTAGCGAAAGATCAAACTTAAGAGTAAGAAAATCTCTTGTCTTAGACTTAAATACCAGTTGCAAGTTTAAAAACCAGCAGCGAGGGGAAGACTTTTGTAGAGAAGTTTAGATAGGTTGACTCCTTTTTTTGAGAATTCTTTATAAAAAGAAGAGAGGGAGGAGATCAAAATAAAATACTTGTATCAAACGAGCCCCTATCTCAATTACAAGTAAGGAGCTATTACCCTATGCCTATGGTCTTCGTTCCTTACACGATAGATTGAGAGACAAATTGAGATGCCCTATTGAGGAAGTCTCCAGCTCTACATCTATCTACTATTAAGAAAGGAAGGGGATAGGGTTTGAGTTACCCAGCTCAGTAACAAACAAGGTTCGGAGAACAACCTAATTACGAAAGAAACTCTGTTGATTCGCCAAAGATCCACAAGCCTGGATTCTAGAGAAAGAGATGCTATTAAGGATACTTTAATAGAACCTTAAGACTTATCTTGAGTTAGGCATCCCTGACTCTATTCCTGACTAGAGAAGGGAATGTGGTAAATCACCAGTTTGGATCGAAGAATAGGCACCCACGAATTAGCAGCATATTTGCGGGATCTATCAAGTGGAAAACTGGGAAGACTGTACACCGAAGAGCTACCAAACACGATCACCAACAAGAGAGTAGCAAGTGCTGGCTTGGGGCTCAGAGCTCCTTAAGCTTGGGTTCGCTTTCGCCTCTCTCTAAAAATTGCAGTCATGGTAAAATCTTGGTTTATTGTTTCATCAGGGACTCCTAAGTACACGAGTTTTCTACAAATCAAAATAGAAGGCTTGTTATTCAACAGTATAACATGACTTATATACTCGTGTCAACCAAGGTGTATGTGGATCTGTTCCAATTTTGTTTGAAGTTGATTGGAAAAATACGGACTTCTCTATAGAGAATTAGAATTTCGATATGATAGTGGGTTGCCCGGGATTCGAACCCGGAACTAGTCGGATGGAGTAGATAAGTTCCTTGTTAAATAAAATCAATGTTAATCTGAAATGAAATAAACAATTAAAGATCCCTCCCCAAGCCGTGCTTGCACTTTTCATTGCACACGGC
>NW_025842580.1:0-11485 GCF_002878395.1 Capsicum annuum | reverse complement strand
CTAAATTAGCTTGGTTTTCAACTATTTCTTGAGGGTTATGATTTCTTAATCCTGTATGAGTGTTGGTTTGACGTTGGAAATGTATTTTCCATAAGTAAGATCTACTTGGGGTTTTGGGTGCATTTTTGGACCCAAATTACAATGGTGCAATATGAGTATCGTTATTCTCATATTAATGAGTAGATTATGATTTTGATAGTGTGGTGATATTTTGAAAATGTGAAATAAAGATGAGCATTTGGTTATGATATAAGGATTTGTGGTTCGAATTTGAGGTAGGCCTCTATTTAATCTTCTCCGTAATACGATGCATTTTATATATCGTATGTAAATATGAATGTTAACTTTGATTATGGGTAGAATGACTTAGTCTTGATTATTGAAGTTTGAGAATTAGATAAGGGTCTTAGACCGATAAGGTGAAACACTTATTACACTCTTAAAACCCTATTGCCTTCTCCCTAGATTGGACTATCATGGATACGATATGATTCTAGTTTTGGATATATATTAAGTATTGGAATCATGGTTAGTATGATTAACCTTAGTTGGGCTAATCTGGTGATTTTGAAATTATAATTTGAGTTGGATTGACCTAAATGCCCTTGTTTCTCGACAAAATTTTTATCTTAGGATTGGTTATAGACTACTTGACATCTAGAAGTTAAACTATATACCTTAGCCTAGTTTGGAGTATAAATTGCTTAAATATGGGAATTGGGGACTAGAAGTGGGATTGTCCGGCCCACTAAGGCCAAACTTATGTTAGACCTTGTGGATGAAGTTGTGGATGCTAGGATTAGTTGAGACTATTGAGCCTTTAGAATAAGTTTAATTTATGGCTTGGTAAATTATGATAACGCTTCCTGGATTATGACTTATGACTTATGGACATGATGTTGGGCCTTTAGAGATGCTATTTTCTCTTAGATGGGATGTTGGAAATTTAGAGATGCTATTTCCTCTTAGATATGATAATAGGCCTTTAGAAATATTATTTACTCTTAGACGTGATATTGGTCCTTTAGAGATGTTATTTTCTCTTAAATGTATTATTGGGCCTTTAGAGATATTATCCATCTTAGCTACGATAATTGGCCTATAGTAATGATCTTCCTTATAGTCATGATATATGACCTGTAGATATGAGATTCCTTATAGAGGTGATGTGCCTCATAGTTATGATTTATGGCCTAGTGATATGTTATATCTCCTAGATGTGAGATGCCTTACTTATAATATGCCTCCTAGATATGAGACAAATATAAATATGCTTTACGGCCTATAAATATATTATGCCTTATAGTTAGGCTATAACTTATGAATATGAGATAGCTTACAAACATGAGTATTGATATGAGTTTGGGATACATATGTGGTCCTAAGGTCGTGATATTGATGTTACAATGATTATAGATACATTATTGGGCCATAGGCCATGGTGAGTTGGATATCCGAGAAGTAATTGTCCTTGTAAAGGATACGATTGTATTTTATGAATATATATATATATATATATATAAATATATGCTTATATACACATCTCTCTGGTATGGGATACAGAAAGATGTGGTATGATGTTTATTATTCCAATGTTTGAATACTAGTAATGGCATGCATAGATTCATGATCATTATGTTGGTAAATGATGTGATCCTAGCTAAAATATGATATTATGACTATTCTTCCTAAATAATAGATAAAAACCCACTTTGCATCTTAAAAACAAATTTTTACAATGATAACCGCCTAGCTTAATGGATAATCTATATGTATAAAAGAGGTTTCATAATGATGATTTAAAGATTTAACCGAGATAGAATCTGATCCATGAATTGACACTATTATTTACTATGGTCATGAGATATTCTAACCCTTTCTACACTTTATAATGATTTAGTCCCAAAGATCACTCCAAGTAATAGATTTACGAACTTACACTCTTCTTAGCCACAGCTTAAGTTTGTGCACCTATTATTTATATGCTTATTTCTAAAATGATTTTGATGATGAATGATGAATTATGGACATATACTATAGCTTCCATCTCTTTTTATGATCATTTACTTTATCCCTCATGGGGCCTGTTCTTTACTTTAGCCCTCGTAGGGATTGCACTTACTTTATTCTTTGTGGGGATCGCTCTCTATTGTTGACATTAATTTGGATATTATGATGAAAGATTGTTACCCGAAAAGGCTGGAGGATGATGTGATAATGACATATATACTTACTTTTCAAGGCAGGAAGATAATTATCATGATATACCCGGCAAAGATGGGGCTTATTCTATTGGTGTGCCTATGTGTACATCTACCAATTCGTGTTTGGATAGCCCTATGTATGAAATTTAAATATATATATATATATATATATATATACTCGGTGAGGTTAGAGAATGATTATGATGATAATGGGTATGACAGTGATGGTTATGATGATGGTATTGTAATATTGTGGATTCTGTTGTATTCATACTTACATATGCATCACCTATCAGTAGTATGTGCCTATGTCTATTATCTCGTATGGGGGCTTCATACACATAGGTGATGACTATGCCTGGTGTTTTTATATACTGATTAAACATTCTGAGTCTGGGGCGGTAAGGGTACGCATAGACCAGGCTAGGCATTTGGTTTTTCGGAATAGATGGTTACTCGCATTGTTATTGATATTTTTACTATCATTTTTATGATCATTGTTATGTCTAGCTTATGATAGATTGTTCATTTCTTTGGTATCGAGACTTGAGATATGATTCTGGCCTTCTCTATCTTATGATTTCATTATTATGCAAGATTAATTCATGATTGGACAAATGGATTAGAAACCCTGAGTGTTAGTACTAAATTTTGATAGGAATTATAATAAGACCTAAAATAAATAAATGATGATCTAGGTTATACTTTGAGATGACCTTACATCTATATAAAGAGAGAGATGTATATCTTGCTATATGTAGTTATGGTATTGCCGTATATCCCTTCCTTTGATTGTTCATATTGTATACTCATTCCTTGGCCTTGTATATTGCTATATAATCTTCTTTTGTCCCTTATTCATATATTTATCGGGGATATACGGTATAGTGTTGAGATTTTCGAGCATTTCTAGAATAGGATAGTTCATCCTTGATAATTTCTTAGTCTTATTATGTTAGTCTCTTGGACATGAATATGTTCGGTTATCCTTATTATCTCATTGGCTCTATTATATGATTAATTGGATTTTGGAGTGTAGTTTTCCTTTCTATGTATATGTTATATGTATATACTTTATCGTTGGAGCTCAATTGGTAGTTGCTTACTTAGTACCATTCGTTTGGTACTCATACTACACTTTTGCAGTCTGCAGATCATAGTACGGGTTATCTCCATTAATGTGTGCATCGTGTAGAGCATCCATGGTTCATAGACTTAAAGTGATCTCCTGATATTTTGAGTATTTCTTATCTCTCTCTCTTATGTATTAGACTAGTCTCTATGTTGTCTTTGAAGATAAGTTATATCAGTGTAATCATTTTTACTTCACTTTGAAATCTTATTATATAGAAGCTATTGTACTGATACCACCAGGACTTGGTGTTACATTATGTATTAATTCTCTTATTTCATTTATACCACATTCTTTTCTTTATATACAATGAGTAGTCCATTACTAGCCGTTCCGGACTTCGAGTTTGGCTTGCTTACTGGTAGGTTATAGTAGGCACCATCATGACTTGAGAACTTGGGTAGTAACAATAGTACTTAAAATTTTCTCATCCTCCTCCATAATATTCTCTTCCTTGCCATGGGTGTATATCTACAAAAAGATATAAGACTGAGTTAGACATATGCAACACTACTTACATGGATACCTGCTCATTTATTCATAGCCATCATAGAGAAATTTAAAAAAATAGCATGCAATCAACTTGGACTTATCAAATGCAACTTCATTTTGTTATTTTTAACCTCATCTCTGCCAAGAACTTTATTAAAGATATTAGCTATCTTGTCCTCAGTGTTGCAAAAGAACATTTTGATCAAACCCATCTCCACATTATCTTAAAGGAAGTGATTTCTAATGTTTATGTGGTTGGTACTCTTGGGTTGAACTGGATTCTTGGCCATATTAAAAACACTTGTGTAGTCACAAAACAAAGGAACAAAATCTGAGAAAATTCCAAAGTCTTCAAGTTATTGCTTGATCCAAAGTAGTTGAGCACAATATGAAGTAGTTTCTACATACTCAGCTTCAGTAGTAGAAAGAGCTATTGAATTTTGTTTCTTTGTACACTAGGAAATCAAGAAAGATCCTAAGAAGTGAGCCATTCCTGAGGAACTCATCCTAGAAACCAGGTACCCAGCATAACTAGCATCAGCATACCCCACTAGAATAGAATTATCACCAGCAGGATAGAGGAGGACTAGGTTGGGGGTTCCTTTCAGATACTATAGAATCCTTTTGGCAGACTTCATATAGGATTACTTTGCACTTGCTCGGAATTGGGTACACATCCCTACACTGAACACAATGTTAGGTCTACTGGCTGTAAGGTAGATTAATGAACATATGATTCCCCTATACATAGTTTCATTTATAGAGGGACCAGTTTCATTCAAGTCCAGTTTTGACTAAGCACCAATGGAAGTATCTATAGTCTTAGAATCCTCTATGTGAAATGGTTTTAGCAACTCATGAATATACTTCTGCCAGCAAATGGTAGTACCTATTGCACTCTGCTTATCTGTAACTCATGGAAGAAATTAAGTTCTCCCATTAAACTCATCTCAAACTCACTGCTCATCAACTTGGAAAATTCATCACATAGAGAACTGGTTATGGCTCCAAATATTATGTCATCAACATGAACTTGAACAATGAGAAGATTCTCCCTCTAGCCTTCAAGAATAGTGTGTTGTCAATATTTCCCCTTTTGAAACCACTGTCTAGTAAAAATTTTAAGAGTATCTCATACTAAGCTCTGGGATATTGCTTCAATCTATAAATAGGTTTGTACAACTTGAACACATGATTTAGAGAGTCAATATCTTCAAATCCCGTAGGCTTCTTTACATACCCTTCTTATTTTAGAAAGCCATTTAGAAAGGCATTTGTCACATCCATCTGATACAATTTTAACTCCATATAGGAATCAAAAGCAATGAAAATTTGAATAGCTTATATTTTATACACAGGAGAAAATGTTTCATTATAATCAATGCCTTTCTCCTGGTTATAACCCTGTACAACCAACCTTTCCTTATTCCTGATTGTATAACCATGCTCATCAGCTTTGTTTTTGTACACCCATTGGGTCTTTATGATAGTTCTATTAGCAGGAAGAGGAATAAATTCCCATATTTTACTTCTCTCAAATAGATGTATCTCTTTTTTATGGCATTTATCCAGTCAGTATCTTTTAAGGCCTCCTTCACATTAATGCTGAGAAAGCACATAGATTTCTTGCTCTGGTCCTAGTCTGCATGCCTGAATCCAGAGAAGTGAGTCTATTATCAAGAGGATGTGAGGATTTGTTCTTACAGCTGGATCTTTGAGGAGTGGGTTGACTTGAACTGGGACCAGTTCCCACTGAGTTGTTACCTCAGGACAAAAGTTAATCTACAAAGCTGGAGTGAAGATTGGCATCTTAATTTAAAGGCTAAGATTAAATAGGGTATTGATGTTCTCCTGAGCCATCTATATCTTCATGAGTCAATCCCGGTCCCTAGGAGTCTTCACCATCCTTGGTTCCTACTACTGACTCATCATCATTTTTAGTTGACTTGCTCAGATCCTTAAGAAGTTCTTCAAGGTCTGCATCATTAAGGGAATTACTTAGAATAGCACTTCCAGCCTCATCAAAGATAATATGTACACTCTTCTCTACACATAGGGTTTTTTTGTTGAAGATTCTGTAAGATTTTTTGTTTGACAAATAACCATCAAAGACACCTTCATCATTTCTTGGGTTAAATTTCCCAAGATCATTTTGTCCATTGTTCAACACAAAATATTTGCATCCAAAAAGCTTGAAATAACTTAACTTGGGCTTCTTTTTATTTATGAGCTTATAAGGAGTCCTATTATAATGGGCTTAATAAAACATCTATTGATCACATGCCATGATGTATTAACTACTTCAGCCCAAAAGTTTTGAGCTATTCCAATAGCAATCAACATAGTCTTGGAGATTTTCACCAATGCTCTGTTCTTTCACTCTACAACAGTATTTTGTTAAGGTGTCCTAGGAGCTAAAAAACTATGATTGATTCAAAGATCATTATGGAACTAGGAAAATTTTGAACTTTTGAAATTTTATGACATGGCCTGACCTGATCTCATGAATTTTCTCATTGTACTTTACTTAGACCTATTTTGCAAAAGATTCAAACACTGGGAAGGTCTCTTTATTAGATCTCAAAAGAAATGTCAAGGTGAATCTGGAATAATCATCAACAACAACAAATATGTACTTCTTTCCCCCTCTACTTTCCACTTATACAGGTTCACACAATTCCATATGAAGGAGTGGCAGAGGTCGGAGGTACTCATTTGTTTTTTTGGATTGAAAAAGGACCGGTCTTATAACCCCTCATAGAGGCTTCACACACTTTGGATCAGGAAAATTTCAGCTTTAGAACTCCTTGAACCAGGTCCTTACAAACCAATTTGTTAAGTAAGATGCACTCACATGATCCAACCATTTATGCCACAATTCAATAACATCATTCTGAACACTGAGACAAGTGAGATTCTTGGTGCTACAAGATCTCATGTCAGTAACACACATATTTTTTTTCTCAAGTCCTTGAGAATAAATTTACCATTCTTTAAGTGTTATGACCACACACTTATCAGACATGAACTTCACTTTATGTCCTTTGTCATAAATTTGTGACACACTCAACAAGTAGAATTTGAGACCATCCACATAATAAAAATCATTAAGGGCTTGGCTCAAATTGTTTCTAACTTTTCCAATCCCTACGATGTATCTCTTTTTTCAATCATCAAAGGAGACACTACCTCCTTTATAGTCTTTAAATGAGAGAATGTCTTCAATTCTTCCAGTCATATTATAACGCCTCAGGTTTTTAGTCCTTGAAAATTTTCGAAAAGTTTATCCTCACTGTCCTGACTATGACTTCCCCTTCAAGTTGTAAGGTGTCTTGATGACTCATGTGACCCTAGTCGTAAGATATTTATAGAATAGCGCTTGAGTTATTTTCTTGAGTACGACTTAGAGATACGAGTTGTAGAGAATCTTGACGGGCCCTAGAGACCTAATCCCAACCAAATTAGTAAGTGTGTGGCATAGTTTTACTCCAAGTATGAGTGGCTCACTAAGAATCACAAGGACTTGTTACAAGACATTGGGTGCAAATCATATGTTGTCCAGTGTCTACCCAATGGGATTCTGTGTTGACTACGATTGGACCCTATGAACTGTAGGGTCCTATTATGACTGGTACCAATTGATTCATAGGGTCACCAGTGTGTGGATTTCTTGGGAAGTTTTTTAGCTATGACTCAGGGTGACGAGTCATAATGAGTCTATACGAGTCATAGGTGACCCTTAGTCATTGACGACTAAATTTTAGCTTTTAATTTGAGGGCACTTTAGACAATTCCCTTCTCACCCAATTAATATTGTACGTTCATAAAGCATTTGGGGGGGTTATTTCTCATTCATCACATACTCAAACACTTCCAAGCTCTCTCAAATTCATTCAAACAGTCATACTTAGGGTTTCCAAGAAGTAAGTCATCCAAAGGCTCATGGGTTGAATTCTTTCATGAAACTTGATATTTTAGGCATATTACTCTTCCCTCATTGTTAATTTATTAAAATCATATATTTTAAAGTATTTTCCATGAACTAGTGATGTTGGTTTTGAAATGAGGGTTGAGGGTTTTGAGTTCTTATCGATTGAATAATGTTTTCCATGATTTACATATGATCATTCATGCTTTAATTATGGTTTTGAACTTGTGGGTGCATAGGTATAGTGAATGAATTAGGGAATTGTGATTTTATCCAAGCTTGTGCCTTTTAAAATGGTTATGACCTCAACCCCAAATTGTAAAATTGGTTTGAATATGAAAGCTATGTACATTGAACTTCTATTAAATTATTGCATGATGAAAAAAATAATGAGACATAATTATTTTGAATTGAACCTTGTGGGTTTTATGTTTTCACAAGCTATCGCATATTTAAACCAAGGGGGTTGTGATTTCTCCAATTGATGTAATTATTTTGGCATGTAGTTGTTACCTCACAAGTGTTGTTGGTATGACAATACCAACAATGTGTGCCTTAATGTGAAAAATAGTTCAATGAATAGGAATATATGATAAATGTTTTTAATTAGGCTTTAATGAGGGCTGTGTAGTTGAGTCGTGAAAGTGGTGATCCCGAGAGACCCAAACTACAAACTATGGTTGCTAACGCGGGGGTCTATATGTTCAGGAGGTTTGATTCCCCCTTAATATTATTATCATATGACTGGGATGTTTGAGTCCCCCATATTATATTTCATGATTTGATGCTCTTATCACCTTGATATGCATAGAGGTTCGAGTCTCCTATAGTGCATATGCATACTTTCGAGTTCATGCAGCCACACATATTGGGGCCCTACGAGTTTGGAAAGAGCTAAGCCCATATAACTTGTGGGTGCCTTTGTATGTTATGATGGTTGAGATACACAATCCAAGCTGGGGTTTTAAAGTGACTGTTAATCCTTGTTACCTATCTCGGCATGTGATACATATATATATGCATTTTATTATGTTCATTGGATTTGAATAATTTTGAATGGTTGATCATTGCATTATTTTATCCTTTATCCCTAAGTTACATCCTAGCGTTCACCCCGCTAACCGTCTTTGGATGTTGTATCCTCATGCGATGCAGGAACTGGTCATACTTTTACTTCTCCTACTCAATGATTAGGATTCGGGATCAGCTCATGAGTTGACATTGAAGTGGTGAGCTTCCATATATCGAAAGTCTATATTTTATGTTTTGGTCCTTTATGTCTCAGACTATTTAAACTTATTTTTTGCTGGAGTCAAGGGCATGTCCCAACACTTTGTTGATATTCAATTTTAGTTCTTTGATTAGAAGGCTTTGTTGGATTAATGTGGACTTAGGTGATGCTGGTCGATTGCTTTGACCGATTATTGGTTAGGATCATAGAAGTGGCCTAGGCCCACAACTCCAATTGATATTCAAAGTTTTTTGGGTTTATCTGGCTACTAGAGAAGGTTTGTGGAAATTTTATCTTCTATCATCATTGACTAAGTGGACTCAGAAGAAGGTGAATTGTTTTTGTCTGATGCTTGAGAGGGTAGTTTTGAGAAGCTGAAGGATAAGTTGACTTCAGCTCTGATTTTGAATCTTCCTAAGGGAATTGATGGTTTGTTTGTCTATTGTGATACTTCCTGGGTGGTATTGGGTTGTGTGTTGATGTATCATGGAAAGGTGGTTGCTTATGCTTCTAAACAGTTGAAAGTTCTTGAGAAGAATTATCCAACTCATGATTTGGA
The DNA here is from genome assembly GCF_002878395.1 of Capsicum annuum. Taxonomy (NCBI): domain Eukaryota; kingdom Viridiplantae; phylum Streptophyta; class Magnoliopsida; order Solanales; family Solanaceae; genus Capsicum; species Capsicum annuum. The sequence goes on along the minus strand of NW_025842580.1, from coordinate 1,939 downwards.
ATTGTTAGATGTGGTGTTTGCACTAAAGATCAGGTGGCATTTTGTATGGGGTCATGTTGATATTTATTCTGATCATAAGAGCCTACAATACGTGTTCACTCAGAAATAATTGAATCTATGGCAAAGAAGATGGCTTGAGTTGCTCGATGGCTATGACATAAGTCTTCACTATCATCTAGGTAAAGTTAACGTGGTTGTTGATGCTCTTAGTAGGTTGTCCATGGGAAGCTTGTATCATGTGGATAAGGAGAAACGAGATTTGGTGAAGGATATTGTTGTTCCCAAGCGCACACACAAGTGTATGTTGTCTCACCAAGTAATACAGTGGCCTTAAATAAAGTTGAATATCAATCCCATAGGGACTTGTGTTAACAATTATCGACTTCTAGTTTAACTATTGAGATTAAATTGGTGCAATCGTAACCAAAAGAGTTTGAAAGTTTTAATTAAAATTAAACTAAAGTAATATGGACAAGTAGAGACTTTGGACAATCAATGAATGAAAACCCGGGTTTAAAGCACTACGAATAATCATACTATGCAATTGAACTTCATTCATCATATTATTTATCTTGTTTGTTTATTTGTAGTGTTTATCATATGATCATGGTCTCCCAACCTCTAACCTTCTACCTAACTGGACATTACAACTACATCATTGAGTGGGGATGCAATAATCCATAGAGATGCATTAAGATACCATCCTACATGTGAACCAAGCAAGGCTTCTAGGTATATCTCTATCCTAGTCACTTATTCAAATTCCTTATTTTATAAAATAATAAGAATGTTACTCTACTTATCCCCACGTTCTATCTACCTATTCCCCCTTCTGAGATCACAAGGTCGATAATATGTGTATTATAAGGGTTTAAAATCCTTAAAATATTAAAAACAAGGATAAAAAATAACCAAATATCATAATAAATCCAAACAAACTCAATTCAAAGTGAAAGTAAATATGTTCTTGGCCTTAACCCCAGAAAGGGGGCTTTTAGCTGCTAATGGACATAACTGAAAACACAATCATGGAAAACATGTTAAAATCCATACAAAAAAAATCAAATTAAAGATATAGAAACAATAATTTAAGTGTTTTCCAGCCCCTCTCAAAGTTTCAAAGTCGTCCAAGGTGTCAACGATGCATTACAAAGTGAGCAGATGTCCTATTTATAGTAGAGACATTTTGGCCATTTAGGAAGTGGGCTTCGTGTCGTGATGTGTGAAAAGGGGTACTGGTGGTAGAGTAGTGAGATGTGGAAATGTTAATTAGTGTTTGTGATATGATCTTCCAAAAGGAGGTCTGATGGTCACGACGCGCTGCCATCGCGATAGTTCTCTGGAATTTACCATTTAACGTTATCTTAGTCTTAAGCCTTTTCCCTTTAATTCCATGCCTTATGGTATTCTTTCCCTTAAATTTCCATATTTTGTATAATCATTATATCCTCAAAATTAACTCTCCAATCTTCCTACATCATCATACACCATTTATTAAAGCTCAATACAACACAATAATAAGAACGATGAACTAGAAACTCGAGCTAAGTCTAGGCTTGCCCTTGTTGATATTTAAGTTATTGTTTTAACTCTTTGCTTGAATCACTTGACCCTTTAACATTATAAATAAGTTTTTCCACAGATAAATATACAATTAAATCATTTGTAACTCATTCAACTCATTATAATCCATCGAAACTCACTAGACAAACACCTAGCTCAAGCTAGTAACAATAGTTTTCTCGTTTGAACTCTAAGTGACCAATTTAAGTACAAACATTTTTTAAATACACCATGAAAATTATATCACACACTTAAATTATCAATTATATCATTATCAACCCATTATACACACAAGTTGTCTTCAAATTAAGGCTTAATAAGATGGAATAATAACACTAAGATGCATAAAACCACCTTAGATCACCACTCTACACTT
>NW_025842579.1:40865-42528 GCF_002878395.1 Capsicum annuum | reverse complement strand
GATTATAAGTTGTCTAGTTTTAATCAAAGAGGTTGATGCATTTATTCAATTCGCTGTCACCATATCTTTAAACCAAGTGGTCCAGGACTAATCAATTTCATCCATTATTGTGGCTCTTATTTTTAAAGGTGGTCATCTGTTCAAAATCAAGAGAAGCAATGGGACCTAGTGCTGTTTTTCAACAAATTTATGGTGCAAGTTCTTTGACAATAACACAGTAGGAAGAACCATGTGAAACTTCATGTGCCATTGTCCCTCACCTGTTGCGTATGAAATTTGCCATTAACTTGTATATATACCCGGATACAAAACATTTGAGCAAACCACAAGTACCTAGACACTTCACAAACTTTCTTTTTCTTTGCAGTTCTCCAAATTCTTGTTCTTTTTTTTGCTTCACCATTTAGAGTTTACCAAATATACCTTGCGATAATGGGAATCCTAAGGAGGTCTTCAACATCTGGGGGTGTTCCAAAAGGTCATTGTACAGTATACGTAGGAGAGAGTCACAAGAAGAGATTTGTCGTGCCAGTATCATACTTGAACCAACCATCATTTCAAGACTTGTTAGCTCAAGCTGAAGAGGAGTTTGGCTTTGATCATCCAATGGGTGGTCTAACAATACACTGCAAAGAGGATTTGTTCGTTGATCTCACTTCCCGCTTGAGGAGATTATAAGTAGGACATGGTGCAAATTCTTCTGCCCATGAAGTTTTGTAAAGCAATAGGATTAGAAATGAGAAAGATATACAGATAGTAGACATCGAGAAAACAGTTCCTTGTTTTATTCTAAACCATTTTGTATAGTAGTAGTAAACAAGGATAATATTCTTGTAAAGTTGAGTTAAATTGACCAACCTCCTGTAAAATGGATATAGCCAAGTTTTATTTAAGGAAAATTTGCTCAAACCTTTTGTTCATTCATGTCTCCTCATTCAGTACATAAATATGCCTGAAATTTTGCACAACTACTCTGCTGAATAAATTGACACAAGCAATTAAGTACTACTATCACTATTTACAGTTTCTTGGACACCTGTAATGCCCCGCATTTCAGGCTACAATACAGACCATGATTCCAATGCGTTGATAATCCCGAAGCCATAAATCCTATGCCAATATGGCATGTTAATTATTTGCGTAGTATGTGAATCCATTCAAGCTTTAATTTAGACCATAGAGGTCCTTTGACTCAAGGACGAGTTGAAAACTACTTCGATCAATTAAGTTTAACTGGACATTATAAATTGTTTCAACTTCTATTAACTATGACTCTTTGTATATGTCAAATTAGAGAGCCTACTATGTGTAAAATGATAGGGTTTCGAGTTAGCTTTCCAACGATACCAATTTCGCTAAAATCCGGCACCCGAGCAAGAAGTTATGGCCTTTCAAAGTAGAATGCGTCACCTAACCGATCACACATGGCCACTGGAAAGCATATAGGCGATAGCATAGGCGGCACCTATGTAAATATAGGCGATATCATATGCGGCACCTATGTAATGGTTTCAAGTGACTTAAACACTCCATTTTTGGGGCAAAATGGTCCTTTTCCCACCCTTATTCAGCCATAAACACGAAATTCAGTCCCCAATTCTCCAAAATACATCCACATTCATCTAAAAATTCTCAAGAACACTCCCAAGGGTTTCAAATTAAA
>NW_025842579.1:20046-40765 GCF_002878395.1 Capsicum annuum | reverse complement strand
TCCCCAAAGTGATTTGAGAATATGAATGTATGAAACCATGTATTTAATATGAATTCTTGTTGAAAGCATGATTTTCGGTGAATTCCCTCTTATTATAAGTTTTTTAGATTTCTCATAGCATATGAATTGTTTAGCAACTCATCCTTGAAAAGCACTATATGAAATGATTGAACTCTTGTTATGATTTTAAGGTGGCTTTAAATCACTAAAGAGGGAATCTAGCATGAATTTTTAATGTTCATAATGCATGTAATGAAAGAGTGCATGGATTTGCTAAAGGCACTAGACCACCATATGTTGATGAAGTTTTTGCATGATTTTGACTTGAGTTTCGAAACACAAAATCTTCTATATTAGTTGCATGTTTTTGGTGGTCTAAATTATGCTTTAAATGAAAGATTTAGCTTAATGTATTATGGCTCAGAAATCATGACTTGCAAGTCTTGGTATAACATACCAATTCAGAACAATGCCATATTAGACTAATAAATATTTCAGACTATTATAATTTTAGACATTCAGAATGTTGCATGTACAGAAAAGGTTAAAAATGGGCATACAGAGATGTTAGATGGTTCCCTGAAGAGGGCTTGAGTTCATAAAACTCATTGCCTAAAATTGTGGTTTGCCGACCCAGGTATATTATTATACGCTGACTTAAGTGTCGTGTGGCGTATCAGATTCAGGAACTCCAACCCTTGTGGCATACTCTGGTTGGAGGATTCCATGCCGAGTCAATGGCGGATTCCATATCGCCCATGTAATATCATACTTGTAGGGGATACCACCTTAATTAGAAGTAATACACATATTAGAGTTTGAGATTTACAGACAAGCTACATGTTTTTAGAAGGCACCCATGTGTTTTTTAGAAATTGTTTTATGCATAATGTTTGATGAACATTTTATATCACGTATTATATATACATATACATATGTTCAATTACTTTATTTTGGATTGCTTCGCGTGCCAGTACAATTATGCTGACCCCCCTTTCCTCCCAGGTACTGAGGCACAGTCTAGGGGTCCAGATCTTCAGTAGAGTTACAGACGGGGTTGTCTCAGAGTTCAGTTGGTGAGGCTTCTTTTCTTCGGAAGGCCTAGTCATTTAGGTATTTATTTCAGTATGGTTTTTGGTCTGCTGGGGGCCTTGTCCTAGTTATTTAGATTGTATGTCAGTAGAGATTTCATAGACTGTTGCAGATGTTTATTAAATATTGTTGGGAATGTTTTCAGGCTTTTAACTATTTTAAATTGTTGACCATGTTTTCGTATTATTGTGTCTAATCCATATTACTTTGATCATATGAATTATATGCATGATTACCAGATAGACAGTGGGCATTCGGGTTTGGGAATGCTCGTCATGGCCAAGGCCCCGATTCGGGTCGTGACAAACTTGATATCAAAGCATGGTTCATGGTCCTATGGTGTCTATGATATCGCGTCAGGTAGAGTCTTGTATATGGGTGTGTAGCGCGCCACACTTATAAGCAGAAGGCTACAAGGCGTTTAGGAATGTCTCTCTCTCTTCATGTTCTAGTTCATGCTATAGAGTCAGAATATTCCTCCTTCATACTATAATTCGTACTATAGTGTCACCCATACGAAAAGAAAAGTTATCCTAATATCTTCCTCACTCTGGTGTTTCCAGATATTCTTTGATAATCTAGCAGAAATTTCAGAAGTCCCACAAAGGATGGGAGAGGAGTTCCCTAGTGTAAAATTGTGTCCTCATTCTTATGAGGCATTCAGTTAAGACAAGAGTAAGATGTGCATTCTTGAGTCATTGAATATTGTGTATCAAGCTTCTATCTCTTGTAATCTTGATATCATTGTGTTGTTGAAAACAAAAGTCTAGTGAAGCCGTGTGAGTCCTATTCTGATTCACCTGATTCACTAGCAACTTGTTGTTCATCTTGTTGTTCTTGTGTTTGTTGGAACTGTATTTCCACCCGAGTAGTAGTATAAGTTAGATTATCGGTGTCATGACCTATTGGTAGTGAAATTAGACCAAGAAGTTTGTGACATGAAGTCATAAGGTTAGAGGTCAGAGTGAGGGTGACTTTTGTGATTAAATATTTATAGTTGAATAACCGTTGATTGAGAATGATTTACCCTTTCGTGGTGGTAGACTAATGTGGTGGTACCATTTATGAATTGTATGGTAGTTCGTGGAGGAAGTGTTGACTCAGAATGTTATTTGTTTTCTTCCTTTCAAAATAGAGAAAGAGCCCAGAGTGGATACTTAAGGTAGTTTATAGAAACCCTTATAGGCTATGAATGAAAATGGCTAGATTAGCCACTAGGTTGTAAGTATAGACTCATTGTCATATGGGGTATCTGAAGGTAGTTTAAATGCCCACTGGGGGTAAGTAAGTGTGATGTGAGAAAGCCGTATAAGTAAATAAGATTGTATGTTTATAATATAAGCTTAAGGTTGATTATGTCTATTATGTGACCTTACCCCTTAACCTTCTTCTCATTGGTAGTTGTAAACTAATACTACTTGTGAGAAAGTATGTAGTATATTTTTGAAGTATTTGGGTAGAATATCCCAATTTGAAAGATTAGTATATTTATATTATGTTGCACTCTTCATTGGTTGTAAATGATTGATGCTAGACTATAGGCTTGAATTTAAATGGTGTGGTGGTGAATAGTGGCAAGACATTGATGATACATGTTTCGTGGGATTAGATTTGTAAGCTTGATGTGTTAAAATTGTATGTGCTAATGGATTATGACAAGGAAAACCGTAAGGTCATGATCGATTATTGTGGTTATGAATTTCTAGTGTACTAGTGTTTCTTGATGTTTATTTCATAGTTTCTAAGTGGGGATTGTGTGTAAGGTTGGTTGTAAAGCATGTTTAGAACTAGACATTAAGTTTGAAACAGTTGATGGACATGGAGGTGGATGTGATGATTTCTTGGTTAATGATACTAGTTATATGGAAGTGATCTATAGGCTTGAACAATGTATGCAAGTGCCTAAGTTTATTTGAATCGTAATGAAGTATGGCGTTGTATATGTGATGTAGTAGTATGCCCAAGGTGGTATGAGACTGTAGTATTTTTCTAAGGCTATCACATGTTGTGTGTGGCTACTGGTACCATTGAGTTGCTAGGTGGAAAAAGACTAGCTAGATGGTATATGGTGTTTTAAATATCCAAGTTAAGGACCTTTGATTGATAGCCTTGAGCTTTTTGATATGAACTTGATTCTCATGACAGAGGAAAATAAGTGTCACGACCCGAACCAGGACCTGTCCATGACGAGCATTTCGAACCATGGCGGCCCGAAACACCCCTATATGATGCACCTAATTCATATGATCAAAGTAATGAGGAAAAAATGCAATAATTTAGAAACATGGTCATAAATGTGAAAAGAAACAACAACGGGGAAATAAGGTTTCCCCAACATCAATCAACCTCTAAACAACTGTTTGCAAAAATCTCTAACAAATGACTGATTCAAGTAACTGTCTATAAACTGGGACAAGGCCCCCAGTAGACCCCCAAAACTAATTATAAGACAAAAAGACTGCAAGACATAAGACCTTCCGAAACATAGAAGGCTCACCACTTGTCTCTACAACTCTGTCTGAATGATCTACTGATTCTCTTGACCCCCTAGACTGGGCCTTTAAACCAGAGAGGTTGGAGAGGGGAGGGGGTCATCACAAAAGTATTGGCATGCACAGATATCAAAACAAAACATAATATTTTTTACAAAATATAGTTGATAGCCATTATAAAGCAATTTCGTATCAAATCATTTGAAAACACATGTGCATAATGCAATAGTTTCTCAACAACAATGAAATGCAACTGAGCTAGGTCGAATACCATATATAATTTACACCAACTGTCTAACCTCGGTTGCTTTTGAGATTAGAGTATAAGTGAGGGAGAGACACTCAAGACCACAAAGCATGGTGTCTCGACCCATTGGTAGTGCCCAAGATCACTTAGCCTGGGATCCAACCTATAGTTCCAATTTGGGAATGACATAAAGTCAAGTACACAAGATCACTTATCCTGGTACCAAAATTCCATGTTTGCAAACACGTTTTCCAGCGATGAGCCCTTACACTCAAACACCTTCTTCGGGCATCCACCTTCCTCATGTAAAATCAATGCATTCAAATTTCCTCCAATTCAATCACGTATCATGTTCTGTAGGGTATCGTCATACCCAACTTGCAAGTCCTCAATATCACTTCCACATATGCATAATCATGTAAAAACCAAGGTGCTTCATCATTTGCAAGTGGTGAGCAATATTTATTTCAAATTCGTGCTCTCTTTTGTTGGTCACAATATGATATGGGGTATCAAGACATTATCATGGGAATTTGAAAGCAATTTATAATTCATATTTATAAAACTTTCATGGAAAATCTCAAATCACATATGCATGGTTTCAACCATTGAAGTATATAGGAAAACAATTCCCATGACATAAAGAAAAATGACTTAGAAATCATATTGAAAGCATGTTTTTAGCATTTGATTGAAAACCCCCATTTAAAAGCATGCATGTTCATAAAAAATACACCCATGAGATTTTTGGATAACCCCATGTACCTCGATTACTACGAATATTAGATGCTTCTCGAAGCCTACGTTGAGAGGATTCCAAATATGCAATTTGTTCCTAAAACCCCGGTTGAATCTCGAGTTGCTTGGGTTTTTATTTTGAAACCCTAAGGAGAATATTTGAGCACTTTTGATGAATGAAGGTGTATTTTAGGGTCCTTGGAATTGAATTTCGTGTTTTAGGGATAAGTATGGGTGGAAAAGGACCATTTTGTCCCCAAAACGGAGTGTTTAAGTCACTTGAGTTCTTTACATAGGCGCCGCCCATCCCATTGCCAATGTTCACATAGACGCCTCCCATCCCAATGCCTATGTTCACATAGGCTCCACCTAGGCTATCGCCTATGTTTACATAGGCGCCGCCTAGGCTATTGCCTATGCTTTCCAGTAGCTAAGGGCGATTGATTAGGCGATGCATATCACTTTGAAAGGCCATAACTTCTTGCTCGGGTGTCGGATTTTAGCAAAATTGGTATCGTTGGAAAGATAACTCGAAGAACTATCATTTGAAACATATTAGGCTCCATAATTCGAATTATACAGATATTTATGATTGATGGAAGCTGAAACACTTTACAACATCCACTAAAACTTAGTCGATCGAAATAGTTTCAACTCGTCCATGAGTTGAAGGACCTCTATGATATAAATTCAAGCTTGAATGGACTTACATGCTACACAAATAATTAACATGCCATATTGGTATAGTAATTTATGGCTTCGGGATTTATCAACACATCGAAATCATGGTCTATATTGTAGCCCGAAATGTGAGGCGTTACAATAAGTTCGAAGTTACTATGTTGGTAGACTACGATAGAAATAGAGTGGCTCATTGAAGATTGGTAATACCTATGTTAGGTGTTATAATCTAAGCTCGAGTCCTTTAAAGTCGTGCTAATAGAAATAAGAGTAGAGACACTAGAGGGTGTGCACTTCAACTTTAGGGATACTCATGAAGATTCGAAGTTAGTAAGTGCTCGAGTAATAGATGATGACTATTGGGGTTACAGAATGATAGAGTGTGCCTCAGGAGGTAGTATTAGTAGTGGGCGTTCAACTCTCATATGTGGTCTTTTGGGTTAAGTTTTATTAATTTTGTGTATTGTCATATTTCAGAACCCAGAGTGCAGTGAGTGCAGTAAAGTTTAAAGTCTAGTAAGGTATCTCCCAAAAACTTAAGATGATGGCTTGAAGCTAAGGGAGAGATGAATAAATGAATAACCAAGTAAGACTCTCAGATTCTTGTAGTGATATCATGATGATATAGAACATCAAAAAGTAAGGGTGAATCTCAACCCATTCCTATCTCAGTATTTCTCAATGATCCTAATACCTACTCATGTTTTATGATATAGTTTCATGATCAGTTCACGTTCATACATATGATAGAGAGTCATGTACTCACGCTTTATAATGTGCTCCGTTTCTATAACTCATGTTTTACGCCAAATGATTGGCGAGATTCAGCTTATAGCCATGAATACCCTAAATTTAGAGTTCTTGGGTGAGTCCCTATTGTTGTTTTGCTATTCCTCAGGCCTCAGATGAGTGTCAAGCTTCATATAGTATCATTCCATGCCTCCAGATCTTATGTTCTAACCTTTTTGTGACTCCTCCTTATGAGATGATAGTGGTGGTGAGTAATTATTGCTTGTTGATGGAAGATCATAGTACGCTTGTTTAGATAAGGCCATAAGTATGAAGTAAGATTTGGGGCCAAGTTTTTATTTATGTGATGGTTAGTGGAATTTTGTATGTGTATGTTCTTGGGGTAGCTCGTGGGAGTGATATTGATAGTGGTTAGAGAATATGTGAAGTATGCCTTTATGAGTGTTTTCTTTGAAGTTCATATGTGGTTATAAAGATAGGCTTGAATGACATGTTGAGATTGTTGTAAAGGAACTCTATATGCGCTAGCGACTTCATAGTAAGAGTTTAGAGTAGTCATTGAAGTGGTAAGACATGTTATACTTAGGATGTGATCTTTAAAGGAGATATAGAAGATTGCATCATATGATTTAGAATAATAGCGTAGTCTGGTATGTTGTATTTTTGTGACTTAGAGTTAGGCTTGATCACGGCGAAGGGATTAAGTTATTTTCGACCTTAGTAGGAAGATTTGTCAATGCGCATATGAGAATTTTAAGTCGAGTTGAATTAATATGATATTTAAGGAGAATAGTATAGTTAAGTGATATTCGAGAAGTGTGCTAAGCTTGAAACTAAGAAGTTGTAATGCCAAAGGCCTGGTAATTCTATCCTAATTCAGGAGTTATATGCCTATGTTCCAGACTGCAGAGTAGTGTCAATGTGGTGATTCCTCAATTGGATGTCTTGTGTAATCCATACCCAAGATTTATGGCCCCCTATTACTGCTAGAATTTCTTTAGAGAATTGTGATGAAGAGATACTCCAGTTAAGTATGAGGGTGTAGTATAATTCAGTCTATATGGTCAATAAGTCAGTTTAGCAGTTAGATTCGCATGACTTGTTTTCTCGTCTTTGCACTTATTCATGCTACTCGAAATCTCAGACATGCTACTATTCCAAGATAGAGTGTACCAGTAGTTATGAGTATAGCCCTTTTCATGTATCATGCATTAAATTTAGGTTCCAGATGTTTAGTTATGATTCAATTCGTAGGTGCCCTATGCATTGCCTCAATTTTCCGAGTATCTTAGTGAATTGAGCATTCATAGAGGGACATAGGGTACCAAGGGGGAGATACCCCATTCAGTTGCATGCATAGATTCTTATTACAAGCTTCACATCAGTTATTATTGCGTATTTATCCATACGTTAATACATTAGTTCAGCCAGATATGCATGCATAAAAAATGCATGTTCAATAGAAAAGTTCAGCTTATCAGTGTATTTAGTCCTTCATTCATGAGAACAAATCATTCACAGATCCATGCATCATATATGCATGATTCATTATGAGAATTCAGCCTATGAGTCGCTTCAGTTGTGTATTCCATGCCTCGGATATGCATGTCTGGCATAAGCATTTAAAACATCAGTAGTTCCAATCTTATAGTCATGTTTCCGATCAGTGTATTCTTTCTTAGGGAACATATCATGTCCGGGTTATCCCATACCCTTAATACTTCGACATTCTATCATAATTCGGGGACGAATGATCCTAAGGGGGAGATAATGTAACGCCCTGCATTTCGGGCTACAATATAGACCATGATTCCGATGCGTTGATAATCCCGAAGCAATAGATGCTATGCCAATATAGCATGTTAATTATTTGCGTAGTATGTGAGTCCATTCAATCTTGAATTTAGACCATAGAGGTCCTTTGACTCAAGGACGAGTTGAAAACTACTTCAATCGATTAAGTTTAAGTGGACATTATAAATTGTATCAAATTCTATCGACTATGAATCTTTGTATATGTCGAATTAGAGAGCCTACTATGTATAAAATGATAGGTTTTAGAGTTAGCTTTCCAACGATACCAATTTTGCTAAAATCCGGCACCCGAGCAAGAAGTTATGGCCTTCCAAAGTAGAATACGTCGCCTAACCGATCGTACATGGCCACTGGAAAGCATATAGGCGATAGCATAAGCGGTGCCAATGTAAATATAGGCGATAGCATAGGCGGCGCCTATGTAAATATAGGCGATATCATATGCGGCGCCTATGTAATGGTTTCAAGTGACTTAAACACTTCATTTTGTGCAAAATGGTCCTTTTTCCACCCTTATTCAGCCATAAACACAAAATTCAGTCCCCAATTCTCTAAAATATATCCACATTCATCTAAAAATTCTCAAGAACACTCCCAAGGGTTTCAAACTAAAAACCCAAATAAATCAAGATTCAACCGTGGGTTTTCAAAATTGATTAGAGATTCGGAATTCCCAATCCACAAGCTTCAAGAAGCACCCATTATTTTCCGAAATAAAGGTACGCGGGGTTTTCCTAAATTCTCATGGGCATAGAAAAATCATGTTTTAGATTGGGGCTTTTGAATCTATATATATATTCATGTATTAAATGTTTTAACATCATTGTTTTGGTCTTTTGACCTTCCCCAAAGTGATTTAAGAATATGAATGTATGAAACCATTTATTTAAGAATGAATTCTTGTTGAAAGCATGATTTTCGGTGAATTACCTCTTATTATGAATTTTTCAGATTTCTCATAGCATATGAATTGTTTAGCAATGCATCCTTGGAAAGCACTATATGAAATGATTGAACTCTTGTTATGATTTTAAGGTGGCTTTAAATCACTAAAGAGGGAATCTAGCATGAATTTTTAATGTTCATAATGCATGTAATGAAAGAGTGCATGGATTTGGTAAAGGCACTAGACCACCATATGTTGTTGAAGTTTTTGCATGATTTTGACTTGAGTTTCGAAACACGAAATCTTCTATATCAGTTGCATGTTTTTGGTGGTCTAAATTATGCTTTAAATGAAAGATTTAGCTTAATGTATTATGGCTTAGAAATCATGACTTGCATGTCTTGGTATGACGATACCAATGCAGACCAATGCCATATCAGATTCAGACTAATAAACATTTCAGACTATCATGATTTTAGACATTCAGAATATTGCATGTACAGAAAAGGTTAAAAATAGGCATACATAGATGTTAGGTGGTTCCCTGAAGAGGGCTTGAGTTCTAGCAACTCATTGCCTAAAACCGTGGTTTGCCGACCCAGGTATATTATTATACGCTGACTTGAGTGTAGTGTGGCGTATCAGATTCAGAAACTCCAACCCTTGCGTCATACTCGGGTTGGAGGCTTCCCCGCCGAGTCATTGGTGGAGTCCATATTGCCCGTTGAGTATCAGACTTTTAGGGGATACCACCTAACTCAGAAGTATTACACAGATCAGAGTTCGAGATTTACAGACAGGTTACATATTTTCAGAAGGTGCCCATGTGTTTTTCAGAAACTGTTTTATGCATAATGTTTGATGAACATTTGCTCTCACGTATTATATATAAAAATATATGTTCAATTACTCTATTTTGGATTGCTTCGCGTGCCAGTACAATTGTGCTGACCCTCCTTCCTCCCAGGTACTGAGGCATAGTCTAGGGGTCCAGATCCTCAGTAGAGTCTACAGACGGGGTTGTCTCAGAGTTCAGTTGGTGAGCCTTCTTTGCTTCGGAATACCTAGTCATTTAGGTATTTATTTCAGTATGGTTTTTGATCTGCTGGGGGCCTTGTCCCAGTTATTCAGATAGTATGTCAGTAGAGATTTCGTAGACTGTTGTGGATGTTTATTAAATATTGTTGGGTATGTTTCAGGCCTTTAACTATTTTAAATTGTTGATCATGTTTTCGTATTATTGTGTCTAATCCGTATTACTTTGATCATATGAATTATGTGCATGATTACCAGATAGACAGAGGGCGTTCTGGGCCTTCGGGTTCGGGAATGCTCGTCACGGCCAGGGCCCCGGTTCGGGTCGTGACAACACCTCCGTTGTGGTTGTATTTTAAAACTGCTAGTGCTACATGCTCCAAATTCCCAGATATATAGTAAATCTCAAATGCTTCTGGGAAGGTGAACTCCATATCGTGTCTAGTAGAAGAGAAAATGAGCTGTAAAATAATATGATTGTGAGTTCAGTTAAGATTCTTGACCTGTATATCTGGAAGTAGGGGATTTGCTGAATTTGATGCTTTCTTTTGTTGTGTTTTCTGTATCAATTTCTAAATTTTAAGCTTCAAATGACTTCTATCAAAGAAGCAAGGGAAAGGTATGTTGGCCAAATAGGCCATAGTAAAATCCCTACATAACTAGTTTGAACTTAAGGCTGCTTTATTCTTTATTTCCACTAAATATATTGGAGACCATGATATTGTAACGCTACGTAAATGCGCTATGCTAAGTCTTCTTGATCATCACAACTTGCTAAACCACTTGATTTCACTAGTTGTCTTGCAATATGTCTTGATAAAAGGGCAGCCCAGTGCACAAAGCATCCCGTGTTTCTAGGGATGGGCCAACCCCCAAGTGTCTTGATATATGACTTATTTACATCCGAGTTATAAGGTAATTGAAAATAAAAGTGTAAATATCTTGATATATTTGTGAATATTGTAGGATTTGTTTGTACATTTGGAAGTGAATACCATACTACCAGAAACAAGAATCAAAGTGGTGGCCGATTAGTATAGTGTAGGAGTAACCACTGAACTTTGTTATTACATTCTAAATGATTGTTCTAATTTGCAGCTTCTTTTCAATCTAGATTGATCAAGTATATTTAACTGCCGAAAAATCTGAAAGAGGAATACTTTATGATCTCACTTAATTTAAACTTTTTACAGTTAATTTTCATGTCATTTAGACTTGTGTTGATGTGATTCATATGTCTGTAAATTTCGATGGACAAAGTTCTTTTCTTCAAATAAGATAACAGTGTTACTCCAAGATGAGAATGTTAATTTCAAGACAAGCTCTATTCCAATCTGTAATAATACAAGCTTTCAGTTGCCTACTTTCACCTGCTAATTGCTATACAATCTATTTTGAGCTAACATTACAAAAACATGATTTCATGACTCAATTAACAAGAATCTGTTGACTTCCAGCTTCTTGGTGGCAAGAAGAAGTTGAGGAGCAACATGAAGGTATTGTGAGGAGCAATGCGTTGTGAAGAACACTTTTCTTGATTAGTGAAATGATATAGTCCATGAAGGTTGAATCACAGGGTAATATAATAGGGTCACTACTTTGTAGTCCAAACTCTTCTTCGCAAGCGCTTAAAAGTTTCCTAACGACCTCATTTTCAAGGTAAGTCAAGGGAAATGCATAGCGCCTTTGATCAATTGTATAGACTACAAAATGGCCTTTTTCAACTGTATAGGATGAGGATGTACTGCAACCGTCTGCATTACTGTCATTTCTTGGAAACGAAATCCTCCTCCTCTGCATGGCTGCAAACTTTCGCCATCTCCTGGCCATCTTGATGAGTTTCTTAGGGCTGAGCATTGCCATTTTTCTTGGAAGGTTGGAAATAAGAAAGGAAATTAGAAATTTAGAACAGTATGGTGTCTGAATCGATAATGCTTGTAGTTGATGATGGGAGGTTATTTATATAAAACACTTTTGGTTGGAGCTTAAGTTTTTGTCACTAACCACCGAGGTATGTTTATGGGGCCTTAACTTTGTGGATGAAATGATGAACGATTATAAGTTGTCTAGTTTTAATCAAAGAGGTTGATGCATTTATTCAATTCTCTGTCACCGTATCTTTAAACCAAGTGGTCCAGGACTAAGTAATCAATTTCATCCATTATTGTGGCTCTTATTTTTAAAGGTGGTCATCTGTTCAAAATCAAGAGAAGCAATGGGACCTAGTGTTGTTCTACAACAAATTTATGGTGCAAGTTCTTTGACAATAACACAGTAGGTAAAACCATGTGAAACTTCATGTGCCATTGTCTCTCACCCGTTGCGTATAAAACTTGCCATTAACTTGTATATATATTCGGACACAAAACATTTGAGCAAACCAGAAGTATCTAGACACTTAAACAAACTTTCTTTTTTCTGTGCAGTTCTCCAAATTCTTGTTCTTTGTTTTCCTTTACCATTTGGAGTTTACCAAATGTACCTTACGATAATGGGAATCCTAAGGAGGTCTTCAACATCTGGAGGTGTTCCAAAAGGTCATTGTGTAGTATATGTAGGAGAGAGTCAAAAGAAGAAATTTGTCATGCCAGTATCATACTTGAACCAACGATCATTTCATGACTTGTTAGCTCAAGCTGAAGAAGAGTTTGGCTTTGATCCTCCAATGGGTGGTCTTAAAATACATTGCAAAGAGGATGTGTTCATTGATCTCACTTCACGTTTGAGGAGATTATAAGTAGGACCAGGGAGCAAATTCTTCTGCCCATGAAGTTTTGTAAAGCAATAGGATTATGTAACACCCCGCATTTCGGGCTAGAATAAAAACCATGACTCTGACATGTTGATAATCCTAGAGCCTTAAATCCTAGGCCAATTTGGCATGTTAATCAATTATGTAGTATGTGAATTGATTTAAGCATGAATTTAGAACATAGAGGTCCTTCAACTCAAGGACGAGTTGAAACTATTTCGATCGATTAAGTTTTATTGGATGTTGTAATTTGTGTTAGCTTCCATCAACCATAACTCTCTGTATATGTCGAATTAGAACGCCTACTATGTGTCAAAGGATAGGTCTTCGAGTTAACTTTCCAACGATACCAATTTTGTTAAAATCCAACACCCGAGCAAGAAGTTATAGCCTTTCAAAGTAGTATGCGTCGCCTAAACAATTGCACAGTGGCACTGGAAAGCATATGCGGTGCCTATGTAAATATAGGTGATATAATATGCGATGCCTTTGTAAATATAGGAGATATCATATGCGGCGCCTATGTAAATATATGCGATATCATATGCGGTGCATATCTTATGGTTTCAAGTGACTTAAACACTCCGTTTTTGGGGAAAAATGGTCCTTTTCTCACCCTTATGCAGCCATAAACACGAAATTCAGTCCCCAATTCTCCAAATACATTCACATTCATCTAAAAATTCTCAAGAACACTCTCAAGGATTTCAAACTAAAAACCCAAATAAATCAAAATTTAATCGTGGGTTTTCAAAATTGATTAGAGATTCGGAATCCCCAATCCACAAGCTTCAAGAAGCACCCATTATTTTCTGAAATAGAGGTACGCGGGGTTTTCCTAAATTCTCATGGGTATAGAAAAATCATGTTTTAGAATGAGATTTTTGAAAGAATGAATTCTTGTTGAAAACATGATTTTCGGTGAATTTCCTATTATTATGAATTTTTTAGATTTCTCATAGCATATGAATTATTTTGCAATGCATCCTTGAAAAGCACTATATGAATTGATTGAACTCTTTTTATAATTTAAAGGTTGTTTTAAATCACTAAAGAGGGAATCTAGCATGAATGTTTAATGTTCATAATGCATGTAATGAAAGAGTGCATGGATTTGCTAAAGGCACTAGACCACCATATGTTGATGAAGTTTTTGCATGATTTTGACTTGAGTTTCGAAACGTGAAATCTTCTATATCAGTTGCATGTTTTTGGTGGTCTAAATTATGCTTTAAATGAAAGATTTAGCTTAATGTATTATGGCTCAAAAATCATGACTTGCAAGTCTTGGTATGACGATACCAATTCAGACCAATGCCATATCAGACTCAGACTAATAACCATTTCAGACTATCATGATTTTAGACATTCAGAATGTTGCATGTACAAAAAAGTTTAAAAATAGGCATACAGAGATGTTAGGTGGTTCCCTGAAGGCTTGAGTTCTAGCAACTCATTGCCTAAAACCGTGGTTTGCCGATCCAGGTATATTATTATATGCTGACTTGAGTGTAGTGTGGCGTATCAGATTTAGGAACTCCAACCCTTGCGGCATATCAGGAGCTCCAACCCTTGCGGCATACTCGAGTTGTTGGCTTCCCCACCGAGTCAATGGAGGATTCCATATCGCCCGTGGAATATCAAACTTGTAGGGGATACCACCTAACTCAAGAGTAATACACAGATCAGAGTTTGAGATTTACAGATAGGTTATATGTTTTCAGAAGGTGCCCATGTGTTTTTCAAAAACTGTTTTATGCATAATGTTTGATGAACATTTTTTCTCACGTATTATATATATATATATGTATGTATATATGTTCAATTACTCTATTTTGGATTGCTTCGCGTGCCAGTACAATTGTGCTGACCCCCTTCCTCCCAGGTAATGAGGCACAGCCTAGGGGTCTAGATCCTCCGTAGAGTCTACAGACAGGGTTGTCTCAGAGTTCAGTTGGTGAGCCTTCTTTTCTTTGGAAGGCCTAGTCATTTATATATTTATTTTAGTATGGTTTTTAGTCTACTGGGGGCCTTGGCCCAGTTATTCAGATAGTATGTCAGTAGAGATTTCGTAGACTGTTGTAGATGTTTATTAAATATTGTTGGGCATGTTTTTAGGCCTTTAACTATTTTAAATTGTTGACCATGTTTCCGTATTATTGTGTCTAATCTGTATTACTTTGATCATATGAATTATGTGCATGATTACCAGATAGATAGAGGGCGTTCCGGGCCTTTGGGTTCGGGAACGCTTCTCACGGCCAGGGCCCCATTTTGGGTCGTGACAAACTTGGTATCAAAGCGTGGTTCATGGTCCCTAGGTGTCTGCGTAACCGCGTCGGGTAGAGTCTTGTTTATGGGTGTGTAGCGCGCCATACTTATAAGCAGTAGGCTACAAGGCGTTTAGGAATGTCTCTCTTTGTGCATGTTCTAGTTCGTGCTATAGAGTCAAAATATTCCTCCTTCCTACTCTAATTCGTGCTATGGTGTCACCCTTATGAAAATAAAAGTTATCCTAATTTCTTCCTTACTCTGGTGTTTCCAGATATTCTCCGATTATCTAACAAAAATTTTAGAAGTTCCACAAATAACAGGAAAAGAGTTCCCTAGTGTAAAAATTGTGTCCTCAAAGGACGGGAGAAGAGTTCCCTAGTGTAAGATGTGTATTCTTGAGTCATTGAATATTGTGTATCAAGCTTCTATATCTTGTAATCTTGATATTATTGTGTTGTTGAAAACAAAAGTCTAGTGAAGCCGTGTGAGGCCTATTCTGATTCACTAACAACTTGCTGTTGTCGGTGTCATGACCTATTGGTAGTGAAATTAGACTAAGAAGTTTGTCATATGAAGTCATAAGGTCAGAGGTCAGAGTGAGAGTGACTTTTGGTGATTAAATATTTATAGTTGAATAACCGTTGATTGAGAATGATTTACCCTTTCGTGGTGGTAGACTAATGTGGTGGTACCATTTATGAATTGTATGGTAGGCCGTGGAGGAAGTGTTGACTTAGAATGTTATTTGTTTTCTTCCTTTCAAAATAGAGAAAGAGCCCAGAGTGGATACTTAAGGTGGTTATAGAAACCCCTTATAGTCTATGAATGAAAATGGCTAGATTAGCCAGTAGGTTGTAAGTATAGACTCATTATCATATGGGGTATCTGAAGGTAGTCTAAATGCCCATTGTGGTAAGTAAGTGTGATGTGAGAAAGCCGTATAAGTAGATAAAATTGTATGGTTATAATATAATCTTAAGGTTGATCATGTCTATTATGTGTCCTTACCCCTTAACCTTCTTTTCATTGGTAGTTGTAAACTAATACTACTTATGAGAAAGTATGTAGTATATTTTTGAAGTATTTGGGTAGAATATCCCAATTTGAAGGATTAGTATATTTATATTATGTTGCACTCTTCATTGGTTGTAAATGATTGATGCTAGACTATAGGCTTGAATTTAAATGGTGTGGTGGTGAATAGTGGCAAGACATTGATGATACATGTTTCGTGGGATTAGATTTGTAAGCTTAATGTGTTGAAATAGTACGTGCTAATGGATTATGACAAAGAAAACTGTAAGGTCATGATCGATTATTATGGTTATGAATTTCTAGTGTACTAGTCTTTCTTGATGTTTATTTCATAGTTTCTAAGTAAGGATTGTGTGTAAGGTTGGTTGTAAGTCATGTTTAGCACTAGACATTAAGTTTGAAACAATTGATGGCCATGGAGGTGGATGTGATGATTTCTTGGTTAATGATACTAGTTATATGGAAGTGATCTATAGGATTGAACAGTATATGCAAGTGCCTAAGTTTATTTGATTCGTAATGAAGTATGACGTTGTATATGTGATGTAGAAGTATGCCCAAGGTGGTATGAAGTTATAGTATTTTTCTAAGGCTATTACATGTTGTGTGTGGCTACTAGTACCGTTGAGTTTCTAGGTGGAAAAAGACTAGCTAGATGGTATATGGTGTTCTAAATAGCCAAGTT
Organism: Capsicum annuum; assembly: GCF_002878395.1. Taxonomy (NCBI): domain Eukaryota; kingdom Viridiplantae; phylum Streptophyta; class Magnoliopsida; order Solanales; family Solanaceae; genus Capsicum; species Capsicum annuum. The sequence goes on along the minus strand of NW_025842579.1, from coordinate 24,283 downwards.
AAGGACCTTTGATTGATAGCCTTGAGCCTTTTAATATGAACTTGATTCTCATGGTAGAGGAAAATAAGTTTGAAGTTGCTATATTGGTAGACTATGATAGAAATAGAGTGGCTCATTGAAGACTTGGTGATACCCATGTTAGGTGTTATAATCTAAGCTTGAGTCCTTGAAAGTCGTGCTAATAGAAATAAAAGTAGGGGCACTAGAGGGTGTGCACTTCAACTTTGGGGATACTCATGAAGATTCGAAGTTAGTAAGTGTTCGAGTAATAGATGATGACTATTGGGGTTACAGAATGATAAAGTGTGCCTCAGGAGGTAGTATTAGTAGTGGGCGTTCCACTCTCATATGTGGTCTTTAGGGTTAAGTTTTATTAATTTTGTGTATTGTCATATTTCAGAACCCAGAGTGCAGTGAGTACAGTAAAGTTTAAAGTCTAGTAAGGTATCTCCCAAAAACTTAAGATGATGGCTTGAAGCTAAGGGAGAGATGACTAAATTAATAACCAAGTAAGACTCTCAGATTCTTGTAGTGATGTCATGATGATATAGAACATCAAAAAGTAAGGGTGAATCTCAACCCATTCCCATCTCAGTATTTCTCAGTGATCCTAATACCTACTCATGTTTTACGATTTAGTTTCATGATCAGTTCACGTTCATACATATGATAGAGAGTCATGTACTCACGCTTTATAACGTGCTCCGTTTCCATAACTCATGTTTTACGCCAAATGATTGGAGAGATTCAGCTTATAGCCATAAACACCCTAAATCTAGAGCGCTTTGGTGAGTCCTTGTTGTTGTTTTGCTATTCCTAAGGCCTCGGATGAGTGTCAAGCTTCATATAGTATCATTCCATGCCTCCAGATCTTATGTTCTAACCTTTTTGTGACTCCTCCTTACGTGATGATAGTGGTGGTGAGTAATTATCCCTTGTTGATAGAAGATCATAGTACGCTTGTTTAGATAAGGCCATAAGTATGAAGTAAGATTTAGGGACAAGTTTTTATTTATGTGATGGTTAGTGGAATTTTGTATGTGTATGTTCTTGGGGTAGCTCGTGGGAGTGATATTGATAGTGGTTTAGAGAATATGTGAAGTATGCCTTTATGAGTGTTTGCTTTGAAGTTCATAGGTGGTTATAAAAATAGGCTTGAATGACATGTTGAGATTGTTATAAAGGAATTCTATATGCGCTAGCGACTTCATAGTAAGAGTTTAGAGTAGTCATTGAAGTGGTAAGACATGTTATACTTAGGATGTGATCTTTAAAGGAGATATAGAAGATTGCATCATATGGTTTAGAATAATAACGTGGTCTGGCATGTTGTATTTTTGTGACTTAGAGTTAGGCTTGATCATGGCGAAGGGATTAAGTTATTTTCGACATTAGTAGGAAGATTTGTCAATGCTCATATGAGAATTTTAAGCTGAGTTGAATGAATATGATATTTAAGAAGAATAGTATAGTTAAGTGATATTCGAGAAGTATGCTAAGCTTGAAAGTAAGAAGTTGTAATGCCAAAGGCCTGGTAATTCTATCTTAATTCAGGAGTTATATGCCTATGTTCCAGACTGCAGAGTAGTGTCAATGTGGTGATTCCTCAGTTGGATGTCTTGTGTAATCCATACCCAAGATTAATGGCTCCCTATTAATGCTAGAATTTCTTTAGAGAATTGTGATGAAAAGATACTCCAGTTAAGTATAAGGGTGTAGTATAATTCATTCTATATGGCTAATAAGTCAGTTTAGCAGTTAGATTCGCATGACTTGTTTTCTCGTCTTTGGACTTATTCATGCTACTCGAAATCTCAGACATGCTACTATTACAAGATAGAGTATACCAGTAGTTACGAGTATAGCCTATTCCATGCATCATGCATTAAATTCAGATTCCAGATGTTTAGTTATGATTCAATTCGTAGGTGCCCTGTGCATCGCCTCAGTTTTCCGAGTATCTTAGTGAATTGAGCATTCATAGAGGGACATAGGGTACCAAGGAGGAGATACCCCATTCAGTTGCATGCATAGATTCTTATTACAAGCTTCACATCAGTTACTATTGCGTATTTAGCATACGTTCATACTTTAGTTCAGTCAAATATGCATGCATTAGAAATGCATGTTCAATAGAAAAGTTCAGCTTATCAGTGTATTCAGTCCTGCATTCATAAGAACAACTCGGTCATAGATCCATGCATCAGATATGCATGATTCATTATGAGAATTCAGCCTATGAGTCGCTTCAGTTGTGTATTCCATGCCTCGGATATGCATGTCCGGCATAAGCATTTAAAAACATCAGTAGTTCCAATCTTATAGTCATGTTTCCGATCAGTGTATTCTGTCTTAGGGAACATATCATGTCCGCGTTATCCCATACTCTTAAGACTTCAACATTCTATCCATCATTCGGGGACGAATGATCCCAAGGGGGAGATAATATAAAGCCCCGCATTTCGATCTATAATATAGACCATGATTTCAATGCATTGATAATCCCGAAGCCATAAATCCTATGCCAATATGGCATGTTAATTATTTGTGTAGTATGTGAATCCATTCAAGCTTAAATTTAGACCAAAGAGGTCCTTTGACTCAAGGACGAGTTGAAAACTACTTCGATCGATTAAGTTTAAGTGGACATTATAATTTGTGTCAACTTCTATCGACCATAACTCTTTGTATATGTCGAATTAGAGAGCCTACTGTGTGCAAAATGATAGGTTTTAGAGTTAGCTTTCCAACGATACCAATTTTGCTAAAATCCAGCACCCGAGCAAAAAGTTATGACCTTTCAAAGTAGAATGTGTCGCCTAACAAATCGTACATGGCCACTAGAAAGCATATGCGATAGCATAGGAAGCGCCTATGTAAATATAGGCGATAGCATCGGCGGCGCCTATGTAAATATAGGCGATATCAAATGCGGCGCCTATGTAATGGTTTCAAGTGACTTAAACACTCCATTTTTGGAGCAAAATGGTCCTTTTTCCACCCTTATTCAGCCATAAACACGAAATTTAGTCCCCAATTCTCCAAAATACATCCACATTCATCTAAAAATTCTCAAGAACACTCCCAAGGGTTTCAAACTAAAAACCCAAATAAATCAAGATTCAACCGTGGTTTTTCAAAATTGATTACAGATTTGGAATCCCCAATACACAGGCTTCAAGAAGCACCCATTATTTTCCAAAATAGAGGTACGTGACGTTTTCCTAAATTCTCATGGGCATAGAAAAATCATATTTTAGAATGGAGTTTTTGAATCTATAGATATATATTCATGTATTAAATGTTTTAACATCATTGTTTTGGTCTTTTGACCTTCCCCAAAGTGATTTGAGAATATGAACGTATTAAACCATGTATTTAAGAATGAATTCTTGTTGAGAGCATGATTTTTGGTGAATTTCCTCTTATTATGAATTTTTCAGATTTCTCATAGCATATGAATTGTTTTGCAATGCATCCTTGAAAAGCACTATATGAAATAATTGAACTCTTGTTATGATTTAAAGGTGGTTTTAAATCACTAAAGAGGGAATCTAACATGAATATTTAATGTTCATATTGCATGTAATGAAAGAGTGCATGGATTTGCTAAAGGCACTAGACCACCATATGTTGATGAAGTTTTTGCATGATTTTGACTTGAGTTTCGAAACACGAAATCTTCTATATTAGTTGCATGTTTTTGGTGGTCTAAATTATGCTTTAAATGAAAGATTTAGCTTAATGTATTATGGTTCAGAAATTATGACTTGCAAGTATTGGTATGACGATACCAATTCAGACCAATGCCATCTCAGACTCAGACAAATAGACATTTCAGACTATCATGATTTTAGACATTCAGAATGTTGCATGTACATAAAAGATTAAAAATAGGCATACAGAGATGTTAGGTGGTTCCTGAAGAAGGCTTGAGTTCAAGAAACTCATTTCCTAAAACCATGGTTTGCCGACCCGGGTATATTATTATACGCTGACTTAAGTGTCGTATGGCGTATCAGATTCAGGAACTCCAACCATTGCGGCATACTCGGGGTGGGGGCTTCCCCGCCGAGTCAATGGCGGATTCTATATCGCCCATGGAATATCAGACTTGTAGGAGATACCACCTAACTCAGAAGTAATACACAGATCAGAGTTTGAGATTTACAGATAGATTACATGTTTTCAGAAGGTGCCCATGTATTTTTCAGAAACTGTTTTATGCATAATGTTT
>NW_025842579.1:0-19946 GCF_002878395.1 Capsicum annuum | reverse complement strand
TATATATGTTCAATTACTTTATTTTGGATTGCTTCGCGTGCCAGTACAATTGTGCTGACCCCCTTCCTCCCAGGTACTGAGGCATAGCCCAGGGGTCCAGATCCTCAGTAGAGTCTACAGATAGGGTTGTCTCAGAGTTTAGTTGGTGAGCCTTCTTTTCTTCGAAAGGCCTAGTCATTCAGGTATTTATTTCAGCATGGTTTTTGGTTTGCTAGGGGCCTTGTCCTAGTTATTCAGATAGTATGTCAGTAGAGATTTCACAGACTATTGCAGATGTTTATTAAATATTTTTAGGCGTGTTTTCAGGCTTTTATTTGTTTTAAATTATTGACCATGTTTCCGTATTATTATGTCTAATCCGTATTACTTTGATCATATGAATTATGTGCATGATTACCAGATAGATAGAGGGCGTTCTGGGCCTTCGGGTTCGGGAATGCTCGTCACGGCTAGGGCCCCGGTTAGGGTCGTGACATTGCATAACCTTGCTGCTATGTTTATTAACATCGGCAACTAAGTGTTAATTCCTAATTTTACAAGTGTCAAATCTCCATTCACTGGAAAATGGTAAATCTGTACATCATGCTTCTATGCAGGTGAACTTCACACCGTGTCTCGTAGAATCGGAAAAGAGATGTGAAATGACATGATTGTGAGTTCAATTTGAGAAAATGGTATGTTCAGCTTAGTTTCTTTTGCTACGTTTTCTGTCTGAATTTCTGAACTTAAGCATCCAATATCTCCTACTAGAGAAGCAACCGAAATGTTTGTTGTTCTACAAAGATACCAAGTAAAGGTGCTCCCTGATTTGATTAAACTTGAGGCTGCTTTGCTCCAGTTCCATCTAAGCATATTGTAGACCATGTTCTTGTAAGTCTACAGATATGTGCTATTTAAAGTCCTCTTAATTTATTATAACTTGCTAAACCACTTGTTCTCTATAGGTAGTTTGTCTTGCAACATATCCTGATATTATGACTTGTTTACATCCGGAGATATAAGCTAGTCGAAACTACACATGTAAATATCTTGACATATCTGTGAAGGTGTCTCCATCTCTCAAGACTGAGCTCTGGTATTGTAGCCTGAGATAAACTAGTGGGATCCATTTGTACATTTTGATATGAGTGACCTTTACCAGAAACAAGAATCAAAGTGGTAACTCGATTGGTGTTCCATAGGACTAACTACTGAGCTTTGTTACAACATTCTAAATGGTTTTTGTAATTTGTACATTTGCATATGAATGGCCTTTACCAGAAAATACATCGGATTTTCCTAAGTAATTAAAGAATAGAAATATTTTAAGGTCAGAATATGGACTTCTGATTAGTAAGTAAATAACATTATGTTGTACACATGTTGAGTATCATATATCTATTGCAGAACTTATGACACTTGTTTCAACAAACTAGTAATTGCACGTTTCAGAATAGGACACGAAGTTAAAGCGATACCAAAATTGACTATATTTTAAGATTTCCTCAAGTTTACGGGGTTAACGTTAAAAAGACAGCATAACACTCTCTAAATAGTGCGGTAAGCCTATTTTGGTATCAATTTAACTTCGTGTCCTATTTCAGTCACTTTTAACTATTTGGGGTTCATTTAGATTCCGGATCTAACATTCATGGGGTCAAATAATACAAACCGGAGGGAGTATATATTTGGGGTATAAAGTTTAAGTACTTTGACTACAGAAGCTCATTTTCATGCTTCTAAAAAACATTTGTCTTTGGAAAAAACGCTTATGTGCACAGAGAGAGATGGAGGCGGAGAACCCTAAACGCAAAAGCGCCAAGTTTTTGCTCTCTTTAATCCAATTCTGAGCTTCTTCAAACCTAGACGTTGAAGAACCAGATTAATGGACCTTCCAAGGGTGATTATGGTAGAAATTCTCTCAAAATTGCCGATCGAGTCCATGTTAAGCTCTAGGAAAGTTTGCAAACTCTGGTATAATCTTTTCTCTGACCCTTTATTCCTTACCATGTATAAATCAAGATCACCTCCTCCTTGCATTTTGCTTTTCGCATGATCACGATATAAGTTAGCTTCTTGAACTCAAACCGTGTTGTGATGATTATTATTCTAGACTCTGTGAGTGTTTCAAACTTAAGTTGCCTGAATTAGAGAAAAGTGTTTGTCGTGTTGTTTATGGATTTTGCTTTAGTGGATTCTCTGGAAAGCATAAGTTAGTGAGATCGGTGACTAAAAGGTTTAAGGGTCATCGTGAAGTATACGAATTGGAGGTTTATACTCTTGGAGTTGATGAGAAATGCAGAAATTTGGGTCAAGTTCCATATCCTGTATGGCATGATTTTGGACAGGTTTGTGTGAATGGGGGCTCTTCATTGGATGGATCCCGTCAGTAAGGACAGCATTTACTCCTTCGATATTCAGACTGAAAAGATCAAGTCTATGCCAGGTCCACCTGGTCTGGTATTTCGATTCAAGTATTTGACCCAAGTAGAGTCGCAGCGATCTACATGTGCACCCTCATGTCTGACGCTAGTAGAGTTGGGGAATTGTCTGTGTTTAACTGAAGATAGTGGCAGCATATATGGGCATATTGATATATGGTGGATGAAAGAGTATGGAATAGCTGAATCTTGGACTAAAGTTCGCATTTTGACTGATTTGGGGCCGGCTGGTTTTGGACTTGATAGTTGTTTTCAAAAATATTTACCGATACTAATCTGGAAAGATGGAGAAATCTTGATGCAAGGAAAAAAGGCTCACAACTACTTTCTTACAACCCAAAAGACATGAATTTTATGATGATCCCCATTAGCAGGGGTACTGGAACTGTAGCAACTAGATATCTTCCAAGTTTTTACTCACTCAAGACTATCGTGGTTGTAATTATACAAGATAGCAGTAAGCTTCTTGTTAATTCATCAATGAAGGAAGTACAGAGTTTGATAGTGTTTGTAGATGAAAGGAAGGAAGAGAACTGAGAGAGGAAGAAGATGAGAGATAAGAGTAACTGCCTGTATTCATTGTACTTCAATGTGTATAGTCATATACATTTGTAGGCTAGAGATTAGGCTAACTAACTAACTAACTAACTAGCCATTAGCACTAGTGTAACTAACTAAAAATAGTTATAACAGAAAAACAACCAGTCTATTATTGTTTCTTCTAGAATCTTCCACACTTGAGACCTCTTTCTTTTGTATTCAACACTCCCCCTCAAGCTAGGAAGGTGAAAAAATGTCACACATTCCTAGCTTGTGATTTAGATGCACTTGTTGAGCCTTGGTGAGGCCTTTGGTCAGCATATCTGCAGGTTGATCTTGTGTAGAAATATAGTTTGTAGTGATCATCTCTTAGTTTATCTTTTCTCTCATGAAGAAGCAATCAGTGTCAATGTGTTTAGTTCTCTCATGGTAAACTGGATTGGCATCTATTTGAATAGATGATTTGGTGTCACTAAACGCTTTGACTGGAAGCTTTACTTCCATTCCAATTTCCTTTAGCAAGCCTAGTATCCAAACCAGCTCAGCTGTTACAGCTGCTAAGCTTCTGAATTTAGCCTTAGCTGAACTTCTGGAAACACTAGTTTGTTTCTTTGACTTCCAGCATATAACTGACTTCCCAATTTTTACAAAGTAACCAGTCACTCACTGATCTCCAGGTTTTAGGACATGATGCCCAATCTGCATCACAGTAGGCACTTACCTGATCACTTGGTTCACTAGATAGTAACACACCCTGACCAGGTTGATTTTTAACATATCTCACAACTCTGATTGCAGCATCCATGTGAGACTTCTTTGGCTCTTGTATAAACTGACTTAGTGTCTGTACACTAAATGCAATATCAGGTCTAGTCATGGTTAAGTATAGTAACTTGCGAATCAGTCTTTGATATACACCTTGATCTGCAGGAGGATCATCAGTAGGTTGTAGCTATTTGACATGATCATCAAATTGTTTTGAGGTCAGTTTTGTATTGTAGTCCATAGGAGTAACCACTAGTTTAGCTGTTGTCAATCCCAACTCTGATAGTAACTCTAGAGTGTACTTCCTCTGGTGCATTAGTATCTGTTTGCTTGACCTTGCAAATTCTATACCAAGGAAGAACCTTAACTCACCTAGATCCTTCATTTTAAAGCTTTCTTGTAGCATAACTTTTGCATCTTCTATCAGTTTCAAGCTATCACCAGTGATTAGCATATCATCAACATACACAAGTACCAAAGTGATTCCTTCTTGTGTCCTTCTTATATACAGATATGGATCATATTGACTTTGAACAAACTGAGACCTTAGTAAGACTTCTGATAGCTTCGTGTTCCATTGTCTAGTTGCTTGCTTTAAGCTATATAGGGATTTGGTCATTCTGCATACTGAATTCTCCCCCTGACTGGAAAATCCCTGAGGCAACTCCATGTATACTTCATAAGTGAGGTCACCATTTAGAAATGCATTATATACATCCATCTGATGAACAAACCAATTCTTCTTTACAGCAGTAGCAAGAATAGTTCTTATTGTTTTCATCTTCACAAGTGGTGAGAAGGTTTCTTTGTAGTCAATCCCTTATCTTTGTCCATAACCCTTTGCTATAAGTCTGGCTTTAAATCTTTCCACTTCACCTGAAGCGTTATACTTCACCTTATATATCCACCTGCAACCAATGGCTTTTTTACCTTTAGGCAAGGGAACAACCTCCCAAGTGTGGTTGGAATTTAAGGCCTCTATTTCAGTCTTCATTGCATTAATCCATCTAGGATCTTTGCAGGCCTCAGAGTAGCTTGTAGGCTCAGTAACAGATGAAGTTTTCACCATAAAACTCTTATAGGACTGAGATAGTTTATCATATGATACATGATTAGCAAGAGCATGACATACCTTCTTTGTATTCTTAGAGACAAAATCATTCATCTATGCTGGTGGCTTCCTTTCTCTAGTGGATTTCCTTTGATCTTGAGTTGCAGATGGTTGAGTTGTAGGCTGTGTAGTATTAGGAACCCTTTGTAGTTGATGTTCTTGCTGAGTAACCTCTTGATGTTTTCTTGATCTTCTTTGATATACCTTGGTTATGGTCTATCTAGTAGTAGGTACATGAGGCTATAGGTGTTCTTGCTGGTTCACAATGTTTGGAACCTCTTGAGATGAGACATTTATAGGAGCCTGCAAGGGTGCCATAACATCACTTGCTACTGAATATTGATCTTCTAATGGAAACACATGATACGAAATCTGATCATCAGCTGCTTCAAGCTTGAAAGGAAACACATCTTCCTTGAAAGACACATCCCTGCTAACAAAGAAAACATTAGTAGATATGTCATATAAGACATATCCCTTCTTAGTACTAGAATATCCCATCAATACAACTGCTCTTGATCTCGGTATGAGCTTGTCAGACTCATTTAGAACCTTAGCATAACAGAGACAACCTATTACTCTTAGGTGCTCACAAGATGGTTTAGTACCATATAATTTCTGATATGGAGTATAATAATCAATACTTGAACTAGGTAACCTGTTTATGAGATACACAGCAGCTAAAACACAATATCCCCAAAACTTAACAGGTATTGTTGCTTGAAACCTCAATTCTCTTGTAACTTCTAGGATGTGTCTGTGCTTTCTTTCAGCCACACCATTCTGTTGAGGTGAATAAGAACATGAAGTGTGATGTAAAATACCTTTGGTTGCAAATAAACTATTGCATAATGAGTTCACAAACTCAATTCCATTGTCAGTTATAATTACTTTCACAGTTTTGCCAAACTGTGTCTTAACATACTCAAGAAATTGTTGTATCTGCACATACACATCTGACTCGAGTTTCAATAAGAACAACCAAGTAAACCTTGAACAATCATCAACCACTGTTAAGAAGAATTTATTACCATTCATAGTAGGAATTCTATAAGGTCCCCATAGATCCATATGTATTGGATCAAAACAACATACAGACTGAGTATTACTTGTAGGAAAAGGAAGTCTAGTTTGCTTCGCACAAGACAGATAGTAAATTTATTTACTCTATCTTCTACTACATGAAATTTAGTAGGTAGCAACTTTAGAAGTATATTAGAGGAGGCATGTCCTAATCTTCTATGCCACATATCAACCTTAGCTTGGGCTTTACTTTCATCAGCTTTAGTAGAGACTTTTGTTGCTGCTGCAACCTTCCTTTCTTGAGTATTCACTAAGAGATATATAACTCTATCAATATTACCAATCCCCCTCACCTTTCCAGTACAAAGATCCTGGAAAACACAAAAATCAGGAAAGAAGTTCATTGAATATTTCTATTCCTTGGTCAGTTGTGATACTAAAAGCAAGCTGCATGTAAACTGAGGAATATGATACACATTTGTTATACTATTTTAAGCAGAAACATAACTAGATCCCACATGTGTAACTTCAGTCAAATCACCATTAGGTAAATGCACCCTTCTTGGCTTATCTAGTTTTGTTATGGACTCATTCACTAGTAGGTCTAACTTTCCAACCATGTGATTTGTGGCGCCAGTGTCAATTATCCAATTTCTTGACTCATATGAAGCTAGAAATACACTAATACCTGCATTTGTGGCATTTGTTGTCTCAGTAGAAGTGCTAGCACCACTATTTTTGTTGATCATCTTCAGGATTTGATCATATTGTTCCTTAGTAAAGGCTGTTATTGCCATCTGACCTAGTTGATCCAACTATATTTCAGGCTCTTCTTGATGGCATCCATCATTGAACCAGTTACTTTAGACAGACCTTGAATGTAAACCTTGCCTTGTAGTCATTTCTGTAGTATCTTGAGAATCACTAGTCACCTTGTATGCTGCATTAGCTCCTTCGGACCTGAACCACTTTTTGAACTTGTGATCTTGAGGATATCCAACTAACTTCCAACAATTTCCTTAGTATGACCTTTTAGCTTACAGAAGTCACATTGCAAATTGTAGTTCTTCTTGAATTTCTGTGTCCTATTTCTTGTAAACATGGCTAATTCAAGACTTCTACCAATGCCTGCAGGACCAGATCCTAGCACACCTACATTAGTAGCTATAGATTTTTGGCTTTCATCACTCATTATCATGTCATATGCGTGATTGACAGTAGGCAGAGGAGCCATAAGCAGTATCTGACTTCTAGCCTATGTATATGTTTCATTTACTCCCATGAGGAACTAAAACAACTTCAGTTTTTATAGATGTAGAACAAACTCCTTGGACTTTTCACAATTACAAACAGGAGCAGGCAAAAGTGCCTCAAATTCTTCCCATAGATCCTTCAGTTTTGAGAAATAGCAGGACACAGAAGCTGTTCCTTGAGGTAGTATTGCAATTTCCTTGTGCAGATTGAAAGTTCTAGCACCCTCTACTTTGTTGAATCTTTCAAGCAACTCATTCCACACAACACTTGCAGCTGATTCATACATGATTCCACCTAATAACTCTTTAGACACAGAGTTCATAATCCATGATAATACAATAGCATTTACTTTTTCCCAGTGGTTTCCTAGATCAGAAGAAAACTTTTCTTTTGTGCAAGAACTATCAACAAGTCCTAATTTATTCCTTCCTAACAGAGCTACATGCATAGACCTAAACCAGATAGAGAAATTTTCCACACCTATCAATTGGAAGGAGATGATCTGTGTTCCACTAACATCTGAGGGACTGAGAAAGAGAGGATGATTGTAATCCATTGCAGTAACTGCTCTTGCACTGCTGGTTGATCCACCACCCATTTCGACACCATTTGCCATTACTTGAACCTTCAAATCTTGACTCAAGAAATCCTTCAAGGACTTGAAAAAAAACTAAATCTGTGATTGAGTACTTTCTTCTATCCTCAAAATCGACTAAGGTAGCTAGTTTTGATCTAGCCAACCTGGCTCTGATACCATGTAATTATACAAGATAGCAGTAAGCTTCTTGTTAATTCATCAATGAAGGAAGTACAAAGTTTGATAGTGTTTGTAGAAGAAAGGAAGGAAGAGAACTGACAGAGGAAGAAGATGAGAGAGAAGAGTAACTGCCTGTATTCATTGTACTTCAATGTGTATAGTCATAAATATTTATAGGCTAGAGATTAGGCTAACTCACTAACTAACTAACTAGCCGTTAGCACTAGTGTAACTAACTGAAAACAGTTATAACAAAAAAACAACTAGTCTATTATTGCTTCTTCTAGAATCTTCCACACTTGAGACCTCTTTTTTTTGTATTCAACAGTGGGGGATAACTTTCAAGTCTCAAATGTTTCTCCGAATGAAAGCTGAGATAGTTTAGATATTTAGTTTGTCTTATTTCCTCCGTGGTATTATGTTTTGCTTGTACGTTTTTGAGGTAATTTGGTTTAGAACAACTTTTACTGTTTTGTGGATAGTTTTGAATTCTGGTAAAAACAACTATCTGTATAAGTATATGTTGTCCATTTCAATATTCTAAGTTCTTTTCATTGCAAAACTCGCTCGTCTGAATAGAGCAAACTTCAAAAGGAACAAAACGTTGGCGTATTAGTCATGCATATTTACTTTGAAAAGTGCAATTTGATAGGTAAAGGTACTTTGGTGCAGACCTTTGTTTTACCAGTAGTAAAATAATGCGACTCCAAGAAGAGAATGTTAAAACTTTGCAATTCCTATGTAGAAAAAATGAGGTCTATAGATCGGGTTTATTCTGTAATACTACAAGCTTTCATTTGCCTATTTTTCACCTACTATACAATATAGTTTGACCTATCATTTAAAAAACATGATAGCATGACTCAATAAACAAGAAGTTGTTTTTGACTTTCTTGCTGCAAAGAAGAAGTTGAACAGCAACATGAAGGAATGGAGAGGAGCAATGCCTTGTGAAGATCTCCTGCAGATACACCTTTATTGAAAAGTGAAATAATATAGTCCATGAAGGATGAATCGCATGGTAATGTAATGGGTCCAGGACACCTCTCTCAAGACTCAGGCTCTTGTATTGTGGCCCGTGGAACACTTGTAGGATCCATTTGTACATTTGGATAAGAATGACATATTACCGGAAACAAGACTCGAAGTTGTGATCGAATAGTGTGGTGTAGGGGTAACCACAGAGCCTGTTATTACATTCTAAAGGTTAATTAAAGTATGAAATTTAACTGCTAAGAAAATCTGAAAGGGGATCACTTTATGATCTCACTTAGTTAAACTCTTTACAGTTAGTTCTCATATCATTAGACTTGCGATGGTGTGATTCATTCCTCTGTTAGTTTCAATTGACAAAACTGATTGCCTTTATTAAATAATCGTGCGATGATAATGCTAAAATTTCTCAATCGCTTAATTGGAAAGTGAAAGCTATAGATCTGGTAAATTTCAATATTTCCTCTGTAATAAAACAAGCCTTCAGTTGCCTATCTCTCTATTAGCATGATGTAAATATTGTATATTAATGTAATCATATATTGTTGTATATTAGTGTAATTACATAGATTTGATTTAGTAGTTAAAGAGAATAATAGTGACTTCAGTAAGAGTAGATTTGGTGGGATAGAATAACGAATTTAGAGAGATATAAAAGCTGATATTTAGGAATAGGAAGACGGATCTTTAGGGATGTAATCATTGAATATTTTTTATTTAATGACAAGACTCTCAATATTGAGAGGTATTCAGCAGAAAATTGACATGGTATCAGAGCCTTCTCTTGGTTGTCTTGTTTTATAGAGTTCATTTGTGGTTTCTTTCAAAATTTATTTTGAAAATTTCTATTTTTGTTGATTGTTCCTCCACAATTAACACCTAGGACTTTGATCTTGGTCATTTTGGTTGTTCTTTTTGAGTTAGTGTTTCTAGTTTTCATAATTATGAGTTCATATCAGTTTGAATCATTCAGTGTTCGTTTCACTGGAAGGAATTTTTCGTCATAGGAGTTTCAGTTTCAGTTATTTGTCACCGGAAAAGAACTATGGGGCCATATAGATGGAGCCGATCCTACTCCTACTGATCCTACAAAGTTAGGTGAATGGAAGATTAAAGATGCTCGGGTAACGACATGGCTTTTTGGGTCAATTGGCCCTCTTATTGTTTTTAATCTCAGGACTTACAAGACAGCTAAGGCCATGTTGGATTATTTACAAAAGGTTACAACCAAGATAATAGTGCCCGACGCTTTCACTTAGAGTATGAAATTGCTAATTACTCTCAAGGAGGTCTTTTTATTCGGGATTATTATTCTGGATTTCAGAACTTATGGGCTGAATTTACAGATATTATTTATGCCAAAATACATTTCGAATCTCCCTCTGTAATTCAGCAAGTTCATGAGCAAAGAAAGCGAGATCAATTTTTGATGAGGTTACGCTCTGAGTTTGAGAGTGTTCTCTCTAACTTGATAAATCGTGACCCGTCTCCCTCCCTGGATGTTTGTTTTAGGGAATTGCTTCGTGAAGAGTAGCACTATGTCACACAAAATGCTTTCAGAAGAGGAAATGATGTCGTTGTTGCATTTGCTGCTCAAGGTAAAGGTATGAGTAGGGATATGAATAGAACTCAATGCTACAATTGCAAGGAATATGTCCATATATCTAGAAATTGTGGCAAGAAGTTCTGTAATTATTGTAAACAACAAGGACACATTAGCAAAGAGTGTCCCACACGCCCTCAGAATCATAAGTTAAATAATTTTCATGCAGCAATAAATGGTTCCACTCTTGAGAACTCATCTTCAGGACCTTCAAGACAAGTTCTTACGCTTGAAATGGTACAATAAATGATCGTATCAGCCTTTTCAGCATTGGGATTACAAGGTATTGATGTTAAATCTAATTTTTGGATTGTTGATTCTGGTGCTTCCAATCATATGACCAAATCAACAAGCATGCTAAAAAATATTCGTAAGTATCAAGGTTCATCACAAATACAGGTTGCCAATGGTAGTAATTTACCCATTACCAAGGTTGGGGATGTTGCTCCAACTTTCAAGAATGTTTTTGTTTCACTGAAGCTCTCAACTAGTCTTATTTCATTTGGACAATTGGTTGATGACAATTGTGATTTAAATTTTTCTCGTAATGATTGTCTTGTGCAGGATCAGGTGTCGGGGATGATAATCGCGAAGGGGCCTAAAGTTGGAAGATTGTTTCCTATATAATTTTTCATTCCTCCTGTTATATCTTTCGCTTATACTTGTACGGCTAATAAGACTGAGCTTTGGCATAAGCATCTAGGACATCCAAATTCTGTTGTGTTGTCTCATTTATCAAATTCTGGTTTATTAGGAAGTAAAAATCAATTTTCCCCTGCTTCATTTGATTGTTCTACTTGTAAATTAGGCAAAAGTAAAATTCTTCCTTTTCCTTATTTGGGTAGTCGTGCTATAAAGTGTTTTGATGTTGTTCATAGTGATGTTTGGGGTATTTCACCAATTGTTTCTCATGCTCAGTTCAAGTACTTTGTGACATTCATAGATGATTCTAGTCGATTTACGTGGGTGTATTTTCTTCGTACCAAATCTGAAGTATTTTCCATGTTCAAGATATTTTTGGCTTACGTTGAGCCTCAATTTTCTAATGCTATCAAATTATTAAGATCTGATTCTGGTGGAGAATATATGTCAAATGAATTCAAAAATTTTTTGCTTGACAAAGGAATTATCTCACAACGCTCTTGTCCATATACACCACAACAAAATGGGGTCGCTGAGAGTAAAAATCATCTTTTAGATATCACTCGTACTTTATTGATTGAGTCCTCTGTCCCATCTAAATATTGGGTTGAAGCTTTGTCTACTGCTGTCTATTTAATTAACTGGCTGTTATCTAAATTGTTAAATCTTGAGTCTCCACATTTTCGTCTTTATCACAAAAATCCAAGCTATGATAACTTTCATACATTTAGTTGTATTTATTTTGTGCATCTTCCTCCTTCTCATGCTAATAAACTTTTTGTCCAGTCTACTAAATGTGTTTTATGGACTATAGTACTTCACAAAAAGGTTTTCTCTATTATGATCCATGTTCTAATAAATTTCATGTTTCTAGAAATGTTGTTTTCTTTGAGAATCAGTATTTTTTCCTACTCATGTTGGGTCATCCCCTTCTTCTCTTCTTCTTCCTACTTTTGAAGATTTGTCATCTTCTTCTAAGAGGTTCAAACCCGGATTTGTGTACGAACGTCGGCGGCTAACTTTACACCCTCCTGATATTGATCCGCCACCTGAAACTGCACCACAACTAGAATCTGAGAATTCTTCAAGGCCTGCTCCTCTTGAGCCTACTCGACAATCTATGAGAGTATCTCGTACTCCTAATTGGGATGGATTTTCATCTACTTTATCCACCATTTCTGCTCCAACTTGTTACTCACAAGCTTCTAAGCATGAATGTAGGCAGAAGGCAATGGGGGAAGAACTTTTGTTTCTCGAAGAAAATGACACATGGGATATTGTTTCATGTCCTTCAAATGTCCATCCAATTGGATGTAAATGGGTTTATTCAATTAAATTTCATTCTGATGGCACTCTTGATTGGTACAAAGCTCGATTGGTTGTTCTTGGTAACAAGCAGAAGTATGGAGTGAACTATGAAGAGACTTTTGCACCGGTAGCAAAAATGACGACGGTGAGAACTATTATTGCCATTGCTGCTTCACAAAACTAGACTCTTCATCAAATGGATGTCAAAAATGCTTTTCTTCATGGTGATCCCAAAGAGGATATTTATATGAAACCTCCACCAGGTTTGTTCTCATTGCCTACATCAGATGTATGCAAGTTGAAGCGGTCTTTGTATGGATTAAAACAAGCTCCCAGAGCTTGGTTTGACAAAATTTTGGCCTACTTTGCTACATTTCTCTTTTGAGCAGAGCAACTATGACTCATCTTTGTTTCTTCGGAAAACATCCACAGGTTGTGTTCTTCTTTTGGTATATGTCGATGACATTATTATTACAGGAACTGATTCTTCACTAATCACTAGCCTGCGATATCAGCTTAAGGATTCTTTTCATATGGAAGATCTTGGTACTCTTACATATTTCTTGGGTTTGGAAGTTCATCGTGATTCATCTGGTGTGTTTCTAAATCAACACAAATATACCCAAGATTTTATTTCTTTGGCAGGTCTTCCGAATTTCTCCTCTGTGGATACTCCATTAGAATTTAATGCAAAGTATCGCCAGGAGGAAGCCGATCTTCTTCCTAATCCAACTATATTTCAGCAATTAGTTGGGAGCTTAAATTTCCTTACTATTACCAGGCCTGGTATCTCTTTTGCAGTTCAACAAGTTAGTCAGTTCATGCAAGCTCCCCGTCATCTTCATTTGGTGGCTGTCTATCGTATCATTCGATACCTCCGAGGAACATCTAATCGTGGATTATTCTTTCCTAGTGGTTCGCCTATTCGTCTTAATGCTTTTTGTGATTCTGATTGGGCGGGATGTTCCGACACTCGTCATTCGATTACTGGTTGATGCATGTTTCTTGGAGAGTCTTTGATATCTTGGAAGAGTAAGAAGTAAGACCGCGTGTCAAAATCTTCAACAGAGGCTAAATATCGAGCAATGTCTACTGCTTGCTCCGAGATTGTGTGGCTTCGTGGACTACTTGCTGAGATTGGATTTCCTCAATCTAATCCTACTCCTCTCCATGCTGACAATCCAAGTTCTATTCAGATTGCTACTAATCCGGTTAATCATGAGAGGACCAAACACATCGAAGTAGACTATCATTATATATGAGAAGCTGTAGATAAAGGTGTCATTACTCTTCCGCACGTGTCCAGTGATCTTCAAATAGCTGATGCATTTACAAAATCAATGGCACGACAACGACATCAGTTTCTCGTCGGCAAACTGATGCTTCTTGATCTACTAGCATCAATTTGAGGGGGGATGTTAGCATGATGTAAATATTGTATATTAATGTAATCATATATTGTTGTATATTAGTGTAATTACATAGATTTGATTTAGTAGTTAAAGAGAATAATAGTGACTTTAGTAAGAGCAGATTTGGTGGGATAAAATAGCGGATTTAGAGGGATAGAAAAGCTGATCTTTAGGGTTAGAAAGACAGATCTTTATAGATGTAATCATTGAATATTTTCTATTTAATGACAAGACTCTCAATATTGAAAGGTATTTAGCAAAAAATTGACACTCTCAACTGCTAGACATTCTATTTTGTGCTATCATTTACAGAACATGATATCATTAGTCAATAAACGAGAAGCTGTTGGTTTCCACCTTCTTGGTGCAAATATGAAGTTGAAGTACAGCAACATGAAGGAATTGAGAGGAACAAAGCTTTGTGAAGATCTCCAGCAGTTACACCTTTCTTGATTAGCGAAATGATGTAGTCCATGAAGGCTGAATCACAGGACAATGTAATAGGGCCACCACTCGGCAGTCCAAACTCTTCTTCAGACATGTTTGGAAGTTGCACAATGGCCTCATTTTCAAGGTAAGCCAGGGGAAACACATATCGCCTTTGATCAATTGTATACACTACAAAATGGCCCTTTTCAACAGTATAGGATGAGGATGTACTGCAACCATCTGCATTACTGCCATTTCTTGGAAACGAAATCCTCCTCCTCTGCATGGCTGCAAACTTCCGCCATCTCCTGGCCATCTTGATGAGTTTCTTAGGGCTGAGCATTGCCATTTATCTTGGAAGATTTGAAACAAGAAAGGAAATTAGAAATTTAGAACAATATGGTGTCTTAATTGATAATGCTTGTAGTTGATGATGAAAATGGATCATAGAAAGGGGGTTATTTATATAAAAGTCTGTAGACAGGCTTTCGGTTGGAGCTTAAGCTTTTGTCACTAACCACCGAGGGCAAAACCATGTGCCTATTTGTTGGCTATGTTTATGGGGCCTCAAATTTGTGGATTAAGTTGTCTAGTTTTAATCAAAGAGGTTGATGCATTTATTCAATTCTCTGTCACCATATCTTTAAACCAAGTGGTCCAGGACTTAGTAATCAATTTCATCCATTATTGTGGCTCTTATTTTTAAAGGTGTCACCCCGTTCAGAATCAAGAGAAGCAATGGGACCTAGTGTTGTTCTTCAACAAATTTATGGTGCAAGTTCTTTGACAATATCACAGTAGGCAAAACCATGTGAAACTTCATGTGCCATTGTCTCTCACCCGTTGCGTATCAAACTTGCCCATTAACTTGTATATATACTCGGACACAAAACATTTGAGCAAACCAGAAGTATCTAGACACTTAACAAACTTTCTTTTTCTGTTCAGTTCTCCAAATTCTTGTTCATTCTTTTCCGTCACCATTTAGAGTTCACCAAATATACCTTGCAATATGGGAATCCTAAGGAGGTCTTCAACATCAGGAGTTGTTCCAAAAGGTCATTGTGCAGTATACGTAGGAGAGAGTCAAAAGAAGAGATTTGTCGTGCCAGTATCATACTTGAACCAACCATCATTTCAAGACTTGCTAGCTCAAGCTGAAGAAGAGTTTGGGTTTGATCATCCAATGGGAGGTCTTACAATACATTGCAAAGAGGATGTGTTCATTGATCTCACTTCCCGCTTGAGGAGATTATAAGTAGGACCATGGCGCAAATTCTTCTGCCCGTGAAGGTTTGTAAAGCAATAGGATTAGAAATGAGAAAGCTATACTGATAGTAGACATCGAGAAAGCAATTCCTTGTTTTTTTCTTAACCATTTCGTATAGTAATAGTAAACAAGGATAATGTTCTTGTAAAGTTGAGTTAAATTGACCAACCTCCTGTAAAATGGATATACCCAAATTTTATTTAAGCAAATCTGCTTGAACCTTTTGTTCGTTCATGTCTCCTCATTCAGTAGATAAATATGCCTGAAATTTTGCACAACTATTCTGCCGGCTAAATCAACACACGCAATTAAGTACTACTATCACTATTTACAGTTTCTTGGACACCTCCTTTGAGGTTGTATGTTAAAAATAGTAATTCTACATGCTCCAAATTCCCCGATATATAGTAAATCTCAAATTTTTCTGGGAATGTGAACTCCATATCGTGTCTAGTAGAAGCAAAAATGAGTTGTAAAATAAGATGATTGTGAGTTCAGTTAAGATTCTTGACCTGTCTATCTGGATTTAGGGGATTTGGTGAATTTGATGCTTTCTTTTGTTGTGTTTTCTGTCACTTCTATCAAAGAAGCAAGAGAAAGGTATGTTGGCCAAATAGGCCATAGTAAAGGCTCTACATAACTAGTTTAAACTTGAGGCTGCTTTATTCTTTATTTCCACTAAACATGTTGGAGACCATGATCTTGTAACGCTACGTAAATGGGCTATTCTAAATCTTCTTGATTGTTTCGACGAAATTGACTTTTTGAGAAGAGTCCCCACTTAATTTTGAAAAAGAATTAAGAAACCTTTAAAAATACTTTCAAACGATTCAAAACAGGAAAATTATTTTAAGTTAGAGATTCTAGATAAGCGATTTCTATTAACGTTTTAGGAAGGTATTAGACACCTAAAACGTTCGCTAAGTTGCAGTTATCCAGATTGTTTGAAAAATTGTCTTTCGATTAACTTCGAAAAGATTAATTTTATCGAAAAGTGATTGATTAGGAAAAAGTTTTTTGCAAAAATCAATTTTTTAGCGACTTAGTTAGGGATTCAACTAGGTTCACAAGAAACCATGTAAAACAAACAAGCATAAAGGAGGGGAAGGGGAGGATGCAAGGGATTTAGGCCATTAGACCCAAATCAATAAGACCTGTCCTAGTCTAATTAGACTTTTGACCCATAACCTATTCTAAACTATTTTTTTCAGCCCGTTCCAGTATTAAATTTACAACTTTGACTTCGAGGCCCAAATGAATAAACAACGAAATAAATAAAAGAATAAATAAATAAAGACAACAATACGAATGGAATAAATGAAGAAACCAGACTTTCAAGTCTCCTAGCAAACTTTGATCCATTCTCCTCCTTTCGCCTCTTGCACTTGCATGCCATGTAACTCGTTTTGGACCTCCTTTCGGGGCTTGACTCGAAAGATTATGTAATGCAAAGTGAAAGAGCCCGTATGGACTCCGAGGTGAATTCAGGCAAAGAAAAGAAAAATATATGAATTAATATATGTTCATGGAACAAACTCTCTTGACAACAAAAGATATTCCGAAGGTTCGCTTTCAAAAGTCACTACTCCAAACTCAAGCATAAAAAGGAAACTCTGGTACAAGATTAAAGAACTTATGACATGTAACTAATTCTTGAATCTTTAATATAGGGATCAAAGAGAGCATGATATATTACACACTAGTAATTTTTGCACAGAAAAGTGCATATGCATGAAAGAATTCCAGTAAAGGGTTTCAGTTTTTCAAGTCTAATGTGACGATCTAATGAGCATAGAACATAATATTGGTCTTATTTTCTATAGTAGAGGGATGCTATAGCAGTTGTTAGGGGATTACATTAGCAGTAAATCCCAATCACTCCCCTTCGTGATAAACAGATAACTTCAAGTGCTTACAAACAAAATACATCAAAGCTAAGAAAATTTTTATCAATTAGCCATCAAAATACTCGACTGAGATATAAAACTGAAGAGCTGAAGATAACTTATAAAACAGATGAATAAATTCACGCAACAGGTGGTTCAAGGCAGGTTCGTTTCAGCTCTCTTCTCTTGTGTTATACGGTATACAAGGTAATCCGATCAATGAAAGCAAAGAAATTCTCACTTAAACGAAGAAACTATCAACTCTTGTGATCACTAAAACCAAAATACACATGAGAAGAGACGTAGTAAACAAAGCTAAAGGGGAAGTGGCGGAACACTAATATCGACCTCATCCTCTTTCTGATAAGCTCAGAATGAGTTTCAATGGTTAGAATGATCATCGAGGAATCATGGGATTCGCTAGTTTTTACACATATCCTCGTTATTCTTTGTCATTTGAGAAGCCACAGAATCCAAGAGGTGGTCCTACTAATGATGCTACCAGCTCAACCACATCAAACTAATGACAACAAAAACCAGATGCTATCAAATGCTATCCACGAACATAACACCCTCAACCCAAAACCGTTAAACAAAGTTCAAAGTGCGGAACTTTGACCATGAAATTAGGTATAGCAAGATATCAATAGCCTGAGACAAAATCAAAGCATGCAACTTTACTACGAAAATAGCTATAATGACCCGTCATTAGCCCGAAACTATTTATCAGACTTAAAGCAAGGAACTTTACTATGAAAACCAGCTTATTCGACTCTTAACCAACATACAGAATGAGAGTACTAGATCAAAACTCAGTCCACAACGTTATTCCGATCACACAACAGGCTATAAATTAAAAGAAGTAATCACTCATAGATAGAGATAGTGGATTTAGGGCACTTTAATGAAGAACATGTCCTTAAAAGTACTAAGCAACGGCATCAAATACCAACATAGCGATAACTATCATGAATGAAACCTACGACTATCGAAGCCATCTACCAGCAAACAATCCCAGCGTACAATGTTACTAAAAATTTATTCACAACTACAGAAGGTCGAGATGAAGCAGGAACAAACGAAAGCTTAAACGGAGTAGGATATTACCTTTTAGAGAGCAGCAAAATGAGACGACGAATAAGTATGGAGATCACCACCACCAGGAAACTTCTTCACCGTCAACGGAAACTCTAATTTAGCCGATGAACAAGAACAGAATTTCCACTCAAGACAGAATTTTCTCAAGAGTTTTCTTTCTTTTTCTTTCTTCCTTCTCTTTCTTTCTTGTCTTTCCTCTCAAATTGTGTACCCCAGAAAAAAAATTTCCCTTTTGTCTCAAAGATTTCCCCCCTCTTTTCAGACCCAAAATTTCCAATCCGGAAGTGAAGAAGAGAGGAAAAAAAAAACTGGTTCTCATAGCTCAACCGAGCTCTTTATAGAAGACAAATTAGGGTAAAAAGGGAAACCACCCGTTGAAAAATTTGAATTCCATTCCAAAACCAGATCAGCACTTTTTTTTGGATTTCTTGAGAAAATGGCAACCGGTGGACCAATTAAAAAAATGGGAAAAACCAAATTCTTTTTCCAACCAATGAAAAATGCCCAAATATGTACCTAATCCGTACCATTATCCCGAAATTTGCGGAATGTGGACGTTAGATGATCCAACTCACCCTCGTTCTAGAAGATTCGAGAGTTCTTTCTGAGAAATAAGAGTAGGGAGATAGGAACACGTCATTTCCGGTTTGAGAACGGGTCGATTTGGTTGTTGGATTCGGACTTTTGAAGGTGTTTTTCGATTGATGTTGTCGTTTGTTGAGGCTGTACGCTGGAGGAGTTGTACGCGTGGTTTCTGTGCGTGCGTATACACTGTATGTATGCTGATTGCTGTTGATTAAAGGAGGAGGGGAATTAAGAGTTGGTCCGGGTCGGTGGTTTGATTTTGGGCCACTGGGATGTGGGCTGGCATTTAGAGAATTGGGCCTGGGGCTGTTAAGGAATAGATGAAGGGAGATTGCGCCTGATTGATGACGGACTGGGTCAGCTGATATTATTGGGCTGCACAGCTGGCCCAGATTTGGGTTTTTAGGGATGGGGTAATTTATAAAATAGCTTCACTTAACAATTAACCCCTAATTAAATTTTGATCAAATTAAAGGTTAATTGGCTTGTGGCCGTTTTAATTTCGATTTATGATCAAATTTAATAGATTGATTAAGTTGAATTGAAATTAAATACGAATTAATACTTCTTTTAATCCCGAACTTCTTGATTTAATAAAATCAAACAAATATCTCTCCGAATAAATTATTTTTTGAGAATAAATTATAATTAAATTAATATTTTAACCATTGAAAATTTATTTCAAGACAAGCCTCGATTATAATCCAATGTTTTGTAAAACGAATATTTAAGTCTCAAAATTATAATTTCGAATAATTGAATATGATAATATATAATCTCTATTTTAAAATGACAAAATTACTTACAGAAAATATTTTGAAAATCCTTTATTCGGATAAAATAAATGTTG
>NW_025842578.1:0-1688 GCF_002878395.1 Capsicum annuum | reverse complement strand
ATACTATTTTTTATTTTAATTTTTTAAAAATTTTATAATTTTTTTTTATATTTATTTTTGAAATAATTTTATAATTATTTTTAATAATTTGGATTTTCAATGAAATTTTTTATTTTTATAAAATTTTATAATTTATTTTTAAACATCAGTTTTTTATTTGTTTAAAAAAATAATATATACTTAATTTTTAATAATTATCGAACCCACAATGCCACGTGGCAGCTTTCAATTAGCCCTTTTTGCCACGTCAGCGCTTGTGTGCAATACACACTTTGAGCTTTTAGCTGATTGGGCAAAAAATACCCAATTGGAACTAAATTGGGGGGGGGGGGGGGGTGTTTAGGGTTTTAATAGGTACATGCCTTAGTTTAGGGGCTTAAGTGAGTTTTAGGGACAAGTTTGAGGGGCTATCAATGGGTTTGGCTTAATTTTTATAAAAAATAAATAAATAGCGCCTTTATGAATATGTGGAACGATAATGACCTTTTTAGCGCCTTCATGTTTTACTAATTAAATAGTCAAAATGATTTTCTTTAGTAAAATTTTAATATTCCCACTCAAGGCGCAAATTATCAATAGGGACCAGTTAATAATTTTTTTTATGATAATATTTTATTCCTTCATAATAAAATATACAATTAGGGACCGGAATATAATCTCGTCCTAATAAATATACTTTTAGAGACGAAATTATTAACTCGTTCCTAAATGTTTGTCTTAAATAGATCTTTTTGTTGTAGTACTTATTATTATTGTTACCCAAATTAACTACTAATTCCTCAAATTATTTCTCAAGATTTGTTTGAATTCTAATAATCATAGGTACTATTATAAAATATTCACTTTATGTTATGATTCTATTGCAAAAATTCTCACTTTTGCTATATGAAGAACTGGAGTGGGGCTTATTGCCTTGGGTTCTCCCACCTTAATAGCGAGTTTTTGAGGTGTGACTCTATTAAGATTGTATCAATCGTATCAGAGCCACCTATCATCCTCCGTGCCAACCATGCCTGATATGGTAACACCGGTATGATAGTGTTCGGCCCAGGCTAGCAATGTCTAGTGCACTGTCGTCGAGGAGCCTGGGCACCTGACTCCTGAAAGGATACCTAAGAAAGAGCTACCTACACAAGTAGTGTGAAAGTTATTCATAATGAAGCCATATTACAGAAACATGGTGGTTCTTTATGATTCTATTATAAAATCGGTTATATGAGTCGTGATGTAGGACTTATATAATCTTGAGTTGTTCCACCTTAATAACTAGCTTTTGGGTGTTAGACTCTCCTTAATTCATTCACTCATTCATTCAAAATATTGAATAGTTTTTATAACTTTCATATTGATTTATTGATATATAAATTTGATTTTGTATATGTAGAGATGCCAAATGGGACTGCTAATCCCTTTTTGGGTACAGTCAGACATTTCATGGACGTAGTGACAACAGGGAGGCTGAGTGTGAAGACAATTGTGTAAACTTAGAGCATACTCTTCGTGTATAATGTCATCATGATTTGGGTGGTTTTGGTTATGCTTGCTTTTGTTATGTTTGTTGAATGAAGTAATTAGACACTAGCTTGAATAATTAGAGATATTTATGAGTAGGAATATCTCATGAGATTATTTTATCTTATTCTCCGTATGTATGAAATAGTAATTTCATTATTAATGGTGAAATAAAA
>NW_025842577.1:0-1764 GCF_002878395.1 Capsicum annuum | reverse complement strand
TCACAGCTCCCATACACACCACACAAGCTATATGTATCACAAGTGTCTGTAGGTAACTTGTAGTGAACATTCCATCTCTTTGTCTGATCCACCCACATGAAACGTTGTATATCACCATTGCTACTCAAGACAAATCTTGATAAAACCGAGCTGTTATTAATGAGAGAAAAGATATAGTAAAGCTCATCCTTATTAAAAATAAATTGTAATGTATAAAGTCTGCTTTGTGTTAGTAGTGGTGTGGGTGCTCCACTCCATCGTAAACCATTCCATGGTCCTATACGGTATAATACATTTGTGCCACTTTTGGTGAGAGCCTGTGGATATCCAGTAGGATCAATGGTACGAGTGAATTCTCCTGGAGCTGGATCATTATCATTCTTCCATGCTGAAAGGTAAATCTCATAGCCAGTTTTAAAATTCTTGCCAAGCTTCATGTCAGGCAAATGCGTATCAGTTGGAAAATGGAAGCTCTGCCAGAGGAAATCCTCTGGATTTTTATCATTTGCATCTTTAACAACAAGATTCCCAGAATCTAGGAGCACGGCAACTGGATTTTGGACTGATCTTGAGGTGTTAGTGGACCATATACTTTCATTCTTTTCATTGAGAAGAGCAAGTATTCCTGGCACGTTTATCTTCAGTTGTACTGAAGATGTATTGGTCAGTGGTTTTTCTCTGTTTGCAACCCATACAACTGTTTGGACATAAGGAAGAATTTGCTTGTACCATATCCCAATATATCGATTTGAGGAACCGCTGGGGCTGAAGAATCCCAGCTCAAAGGTTCCATCTGATGAAACAATAGTTTCTCCATCTACGATAGATTGATTCGTAGTGATTGAGTCTGTTGTTGTAGCAGAAAAAATACTGTATATAGAAGAGCAGAAAGTCAGTAGAAAAACTAGGAAGAAACTAGCTTCCATAGATGATGTCATGTTTCAACTTCTGGAAAGTGGCAAATGCATTTCTCAAAATTTGTATTTACTTCATAGTCTTTGGGATACGGCGCCATATTTTTTTCTTGTTGAATAATCGTTAAAAATGGTGGCTGCTAGACTAGTATTTGAAGTTTGTGAGGCTCTTAATGTCTCTTTGACAAAGTTTACATCCCATATTTGAATAGAAAAATTCCATTCCCATTTTATGGTCAGTCCATCACCACCTGACTTTTGTGGATGATACTATTGACCAGTCTAGTCGCTACTAACTTTGATTTTGGTTCCAAAGTTTGCCATACCACAACTTAAAGCACCTATGAACATTTGAAGCTGGTAGCGGTGGAGCCAGAATTTTTAATTTATGAGTGTTGATTCACATTTTTTTGCTCGCCAAGTTTTGAATATATTACTTATACATATTAAATAAATTTTTAATATAAATATAAGATTTGGCTTTGTCTGAAAATCTTACTGAAAAGTTTGTAGTTGTAGAATTTAAAGTTTTATGATGGACAGAGACGTCTTTATCAGAATTTTCCACAAAAGAAAATCTTCAGTTATTGCCAAAAAAAAAATAAAAAAAATTCTTTCTCTCTTATTCTTTTTTCTTTTTTCATTTTATTAATATGACCAAAGAGCTTGTAACATCTAGAATTAGGGAAAAAATTGGTCCAAAGTTAGTAGCATAAACCAATCATCTTATGACCAATTTCAGAAGCAGAGAGCCACCGAGTATTGTAGCCAAGAAATGCTATTATTATGGTGCAAAAATCAAATCATAGAATGTTTTACCTGTTATGAAATACAAAAGCAAGAACAAGAA
>NW_025842576.1:0-1501 GCF_002878395.1 Capsicum annuum | reverse complement strand
TAAATCAAGTCTAAACTCCAATTAAACCGTAACCTACCTCAATCGAAGAATCCAAATGAAAGCTAATATACAAGGGTCTTACCCTTACGTAAAGCTCCCGAATGGTCAAAATCTGAAGATTGAAGCCTCACACTGCACAGTTTTGCTCTTCGTTAAAATTTTTCTCTCCTTTTTTTTACTCTCTACTTCTCGTCCAAAAGGATTAAACCCCTATTAACTGAAAGTTACATGATATGGGATAGTAAAAGGATTTGTAGTTTTAACCCATTAAATTACTAATTAAACTAATTATTTAAACTACCCAAAACGTTAATAAATTCTTACAATTTATTTAGAACCCCATAGAAATAAATCAAATATGTATATTGACTAAAAAATATACTCCGGACCTATTGAAAATATTACAACACTAATTCGTGGTTGTCTCGATTAAAGGTTGACCATTATCGAATTTAACTTTCTCGACTCAATTACCCCATTAATGACTTAAATTACTTACGAACACCTCAAAAATTGAAAAATCTCATCTCGTGAGTCATAATCCACATACACCAACTATGAGAAGGGCTAAAATAGAGAAGATGCAAAAGTTTTACAAACGACAGGATGGGTCGTTACATTATTGGATTGCAACTTTTCTTAGAGTCAAAACTAATATAACATCTCATAAATCAACACACAATTTAGTAGTGTCAACTCTTGACCATGGGAATTAAATTTAATTTGAAAGTCCTTGGTTAGGTCTTACCTCTATGGCATGAGTTAAAAAATATCTCATAAATAAAGACATAATATAGTAGTGTCAACTCTTGCCCATGGGGAATATCTTGATTTTTGAAAGTCCTTGGGCTAAGTCTTTCCTCTAAGACAAGACTTATAGAACATCTCATAAATCAAGACACAATGTGGTAGTATCAGCTCTTGCCAATGAGGCGTAACTTGTTGTTTGAACACTCTTAGGCTAAATTTTGTCTCTAAGGTAAGAGTTATTGAACATTTCATGAATCAAGACACAATGTGATGGTGTAAACTCTTTCCATGCGGAGTAACTTATTGTTTGAAAGTAATTAGACTAAGTTTTCCTCAAATGCAAGGGTTATAGAATATCTCATAAATCAAGACACAACGGGGTGGCGCTAACTCTTGCCCATGGGGTGTAACTTGTTGTTTTAAAGTTTTAGGTTAAGACTTATCTCTATGGTAAGAGTTATAGAGTATCAAAACATAATGTGGTTGTATGAATTTTTGCCCCTGGGACGTAACTTATTATTTGAAAGTCCTTTAATGTAAGTCTTGCCTCTAAGGCAAGAGTTATAGAACATATCATAAATCGAAACACAATCTAGTGTTGTCAATTCCCATTAGACATAATTTTTTTTGAAATCCCTTGGTATAAGTCTTTCCACTAAGTTAAGAATTATAAAGCATCTCATAAATCAAGACACAATATGAAAGCATCAACTCTTGCCTATGGGGCGTTAGTTATAATTTGAAGGTCCTT
>NW_025842575.1:0-2440 GCF_002878395.1 Capsicum annuum | reverse complement strand
TAGAGCTAAATTGTGACTAGGTGAAGGATTCATGATCGGCCTCTATGATTCAATGTCATCCATGTTGATAATGTGTCTTGTGAACACTATTGAATTACTCATTAACTAATCTTATGGAATTATGCTATGCTTACTTGCAAAACCCACTCATGTACAAGATGTAGAATACCTATGTACTTCATGAAATTCCCCAAGTTATGATATTATGGATTGTGGTTGTAATATGTAATGAGCATGATATTGAAAGCTATGGAAGTATATACATGTTTTATGAAATCCCCTTCCATGAAATAGATTGTTGAGAACCATGCTTTGTATGAAATCCCTTATTTATGATTTTGTGGATTAAGGACTCTACTCTTATGATCAAGTCAGTAATGTGTGTCAGTTTCCTTCCATCGAGTCCTGGGGGTAGTTGTACCCAAAAAGAATAGTTGTGTGCCTAGAGCCATGTCATGTTATCACGATACTCAGTTAAGCCATGATCTATAGAATTTAGTTAGTCATGTGACTCAGGAAAACTCAGAAATCTTAGTAGTCTCAGTAGTTAAGTAATATCAGTACTCAGTCTGTAACTTTAGTATTCATAGTCAATCTCAGTAACTTTAGTACTTTTAATAACTCTTCAGAACTCATTATATTCCATCCATCATCAGAATCCAATAAACTCAGTTTTAGCTCCACTAAACAATACCACTAGTATTAGTTCAGCAAATCAGTTCAGTTAAGTTATTTAGTTCATCCCAGTTATTAAGTTCAGTGTCTTTCAGATGAGAGTAGGATTCAGCACCGAGCAAACCTAAGGATGGGGGCTCACCCACTAGAATAGGACTGATATCTCTAGAAGAAATCCCTAAGTTCTAAAACTATATTGCCAACGTAGGTACGAGACATCACTCGTTAGATAGGACTGACATACTCAGGGGTCACCCATTAGCACATTTATATGTATAGGACTGATCCCAGGAGTCATCCACTAGATTAGGACTGACTCCATAGTAGATGTGTTTACTGGTGGTGCGGTACTGACACCCTTCCAGTCAGGGCAGAGATTGGACCCCAGTCATTTTAGCTTGGGGTATGTCGGTTAGATGAACACATCCCATATTTTCAGTTGCAGATTCAGGTCTGTCAGATACAGTCAACTCAGTTCAGTAGTACAGATTCAGTACTGTTAGAGATAATCAATCCTTTTCATTATAAGTAGACTTCAAGATCACCCATTAGACAGGACTGATCTCAACTATAGTTAAACAGTATCAGAATCGTTAGATTTAAAGATCACCCACTAGATAGGACTGATCTCAGACTAAGTCAAATCATCGTTATTATCAGTATACTCATGATCACCCACTAGATAGGACTGATCGTAGATTTAGTTACTCTAAGTAGAACGGAACTCAGATAGTTCCATCAGAACTTAGACTATCAGATATAGTCATTCAGTATTGGTTATATTGATTAGTCCGATAATTACATTTATATCAGCTATATTAGTTGTCATAGCTAACGTTACTAGTATTTAATTTCAGGATTGTTAGACACAGTCATTCAAACCAGTTCTTCATAATTTAAACTGTCAAAAATAGTCAATAATCTATTCAGTACCTCAGTAACAGTAAATTCATGTCGTCAGCATTCAAACTCAGTAGTTAGGTTTTTTGAACTTATGTATCAGTCATATTAGTTATCAAAATTCATGATATCAGTATTCAGCTTCAGGACTATCAGACATAGTCAACTAGACCCATTCTTCGTAATTCGAACTATCATAAATAGTCATTCATCTATTCAGTATCTCAGTATCAGTAAAATCATATTTTCAGTATTCAAACTCAGTAGTCAGCATTATCACGAGTTCAATTATAGTTGTTTATGCATGTATTTATTCTCACGTTCATATTAGTTAGCATTGTTCATGCATGTAACCCTTAGCATTTTACCTACCTCACTTGTATATTCAGTACATTCATATGTACTGACGCATTTGCGATATGGTGCTTTCTCTTATGTTACACCATAGGTTTAGAGGAACGAGCTCCAGATCAGCAGTAGCATTCCAATGTTCAGAGTTTGCAGTGAGTCCTTCTCATTTAAGAAAGATATGATTATTGCTACATATACTATTCAGTTGCTAGATAGAGTTAGTTGGAGACATGTTCCTTCAACTCCTTATTCAGTTCAGTTAGAGGCTTTCAGACTAGATATCAGATTAGATATTCAGATCTCATTATTTTTAGTATTTATGACTTATTTTGGTATTGTTATACCTTTTTCAGACATTTTGTTATCAGACGTTTATTTAGTTTGAACCTTTTGGCCTTTCATGTTCATGTTTCCATATTTTATGATATATTATGCAGTATACAGGTACAGATATCAGTCATGGGTTAGCTTGTGGTCCTTCGAGGTCATGAGCACCGTGTAGCATTTCGGTTCA
>NW_025842574.1:0-1584 GCF_002878395.1 Capsicum annuum | reverse complement strand
ATGAACAAGATGTATGATAACCATGCAATCCACATGAACTTTCATGTGGATTGCATGGTTATCATACATCTTGTTCATAAGTAGGATTTGCAAGTAAACACAGCATAATCTCATAAGAATAGTTCATGAGTATTCCAACAACATTTATAAGGCACATTATCAACATAGACGTCATTGGAACGTAAAGGCATATCATGAATCCTTCACTTAGTCACAATTTAGCTATATTGCTTGATTTCTAGTTTCTTAGGCATTTTATCAAACTCCTTACATGCACATCTTAAGCGTAGGTTAAATCATCAAATTATACATCATGAACAACCAAATTTACATGTTCCCAACTCATATGATATCATGAAATTCAAAAAAACATATAAAGATTCCATCTTGGGAATCACCCAATATCAACAACATGATCATCAACACCCAACAATATAGAAATCATACTTTATAATTAAAAAGATGGTTTTTGAGCTTTATGGATGAAAGGGATCCATAAATCAACTCACGCATACCTTAGAAGGAAGATTCTTGATGATTAACGGAGGAATTTCCTTGAAATCGGAACTTCAAGATTAATTATGCAACCCTAATTGTTTTTCTCTTTTAGTGCTCTTGGATGATGAGCTTTGATATGATAATAGGGTTGTAATATGTTTAGAAGCTATATATTTTGTAGGGTTAAGTTTAAGGACGTGTAAGGAGTGTTAAAAGACTTAATTACCCTTAAAAATAACTCAAAATGGAGTGTTTTTGGCACTGGAACTGACTTAGGCGGCGTCCAAGTGATAGCCTAAGCTAGGTTGGGCGGTGCCTAACCAATCGCCTATCCTTACTGTCTCTCACAAAAATGGGTATAACTTGTCGCTCGGGTATTGGATTAAGGCGAAATTGGTATCGTTAGAAAGCTAATTAGATTCTCTACTATTTGGTGGGTCTAAATCAGCCAAAATACCACATTAAAATTGAGTTATACTCGTTCAAAGATGACCCTTGCAAAATTGAACACTAAAACTTGATGGATTCAAAAACTCTTTGCTTGTATTACCTTAAGTGACTCATATGAACATGCTTAATGCATCATAAGCTATTCTATCACTAGGATATTCATTGTAAGTCATGTACTCAAGTATTAATTACATGATAGGAGATTTCATACGTAGAAATACTTATTCACTTCCTAGCTTATAAACATGCGGGGTATTACAAAAAAATATAAGTTCGACCAAAACAACAAAATCAACAGAATCTATAATAACATTCAAAATTAATTCTTTAAATACATATATTCCAGTGAAATACGTATACTAAAATTTTCAAAATCAATTTTGGTGAAATATATATACGAGATATCTCAAAATCAAGTTCAAGGTTGAATACATTTATCAACAAATATGATTTATTTTGAAGATTATAAAGAAAAGAAAATATACGGATAAATCATTTTTGAATTTGAATTGAGTTGTTGAAAAGAAAACATGCATTTGTTTAATATGAATTCTTTATGGAAAAGGAATTTTTAAAGTTAAATTTAAGGAGTAATTGTATTAGTTAAATCATTCCTTATTTATCTCAACTGAGTAG
>NW_025842573.1:0-2363 GCF_002878395.1 Capsicum annuum | reverse complement strand
TTGTAAATAGTTCATGTTGATATATATATTCTAAACTATCTATTTGTGATTCTAAATTTGATATTTCATCTTTTTGTGCATTTATTGAGTTTTTACTAAATCCGGCAAATATATTATAATGTAGTCTTTCTATTCTTATTTTTAATTCTTTACGTTTTTTAGAAATAATTTATTTTAATTCTTTGTATTTTTGTCCTTTATTCATTTAACCATATCTATAATATTTTGGTTGGTATATGTCTCATTCTTCTAGAATTTAAATGGATTATTAATTTTGCTTCAATACTAGATATTAAGGTAGTTAGGTAGGCTAATCTTTGTGGGTTTTCTTTTGTTTTATTTAGACTTATATATTCTGAATAATTACTAATTAAAGATTCTTTAATTTTTCTAAAAGCTTCTCTGTTTTTAAATGGTCTTCTCATAATTAATCAATAGTTATTAATCTCAAGTAAATCTAATCTAAATTTAAACATATATGCTACTTTCGTATTATCTAAATAACTGGGCTTTGATACCATTTATAGGAGGGTGCGGATTAGATGTTTTTTCTAAGGTTAATTTTATTTTAAGTAATTTTTCTTTTAGTTGTCTTTTTTCTATTACAAGTTGATTTCTGTAATTAACTTCTTCATATATCCAATTTTGCCTTTCTCTAATTTTTTTTATATATTCTAACATTTATTTATTCTGAATAGTATCCATCTGAATCTAAGTAATATTGATGTTCATAATGTATGTGTAAGTTTTCTATACTGTTTAATAATTCTTCCTCTTCATAATCTTGTAATTTTTCCCATATTATTTTATTTATGTCTATAATTTCTATATTTCTAAGTTTATATAAAACAAGTATTTTAATATCATCTGTCATTTAAGTTCGATTAAATGCTTTTTCATAATATTTTCTAGTTGTTTGTTTTAGTCTAAGTAATTCTTGCATATTTTCATTAAGGAATTCTATATATTTTATATCGTTAGTTTCCATGTATTTGTCTAAATTTGTTTTCATTTGTTTTTCTACTAATTGTATAATTTTCATATCTTTTTTCCAAAATTTTAGATATATGTGATTTATCATAGTTGATGTGTAAGTAAGTATTTATAAGAGTAATTAGGTACGTGTGGTATGTAATTTATTCTAGCGATATAATCTTTACCGAATATTTTTTCTAATATGATTTTTCTTATATCTATTATTCCTATATCCTTAATCACATACAAAATAAGTATTTTAAATTTATCTATCATTACATCAGATAAATAATTATTCATTTTTAATAAAATTGCTATTTTCAAAATATTCCCTTCAATCATATACATAACAAAATATAGTCATCTTAGATTACCATATACTAGATTATTCTTAAATAACATGTTCTTTGGTCACTATTAGCATGGTAATATGGATACTTTTCCCTTAAACAGCGCCTCTACTCTAGTTACTCCCCACCATGGCTTCTTGCCTCATTGGTTTCACCTTTAGGATGGCATAGTTCTTAGGGATTTTTCTCCTTTTTCACTTTGCTAATAAACTTCTTAACATATTATTCTTCAAATAATTCTACTATAAAGTAGCTAATATGAATTTATTTTATCATATCATGATTGTTGGGAATTATGAATTTAACTATTCATAATCAT
This sequence comes from Capsicum annuum, assembly GCF_002878395.1. Lineage (NCBI taxonomy): Eukaryota > Viridiplantae > Streptophyta > Magnoliopsida > Solanales > Solanaceae > Capsicum > Capsicum annuum. The sequence goes on along the minus strand of NW_025842573.1, from coordinate 719 downwards.
AAATAAATATACCTGTTCGGGTAGGTTTGATATTTCTAAGCTTTGTTCCTTCATAGCTTTTTCCATTGAAATATACCTGTTTTTTAATAACTAAGCAAAATATTTGTTGTGGACAAGAGAGAGTATTTGTGCTTCAACTCATGAAGGCCTGCCTTGTAATACCTTCGGTTCATCTTATTTATAGACTGAAATTTTACAATAGTATTCCTATTTTTACACGTTTCTAAAAAGTCTTTTAAAAAATTATCTACTTATTAATTCCTAGATTAATAATAGTCAAAAACCTACAAAAGATTCCAATAATTTACGTAAAGCAAATTGTGAAAGTTTACATGTCGCTTTCACAATTTAATAGCTTGTCTTCTATTATTACTCCGTTGATATCTTCTCTTTGTCGTATCTGCTGCTTTTCCATATCTCCATTATTGCTTCTTATCTTGTATTTTCCAGCTGGTGTTCTTATCTTCTTGGTTGATTTTTCTTCTATTCTAGCTAAACTTCTGGGATATCATTATCTAATCCATTACATTTTGAACATTTGTGATCTGGATATTTATATCCAATTGTCTTGCAATATCTGGTTAATAATTCTTCTGAAATAAATTTTTCTCTGATAGCTCTGGCGATAGGTTCCGTTTCTAGTTTGAGCAACGTTAGAATCCATTGCCTAATAGTTTCCATATCTGTTTCTCGTAATTTCTTTGAATTTGAATATATTA
>NW_025842572.1:0-3417 GCF_002878395.1 Capsicum annuum | reverse complement strand
ATCTTCATGAATATCCCCATAGTTGAAGTGTACACCCTCTGGTGCTTTTATTCTTATTTCTATTAGTTCAACCTTCAAAACTCAAACTTAGATTCTAACACTTAACATGGATATCACCAAGCCTTTGATGAACCATACTACTTTTTTCATAGCCTACCAATATTGCGACCCCAAACTTATATCTTTCTACCATGGCGATCAAGATCATATCAAAAGGCTCAACATTATAAGTCAAAAACTCCTTAACTTGGCCATTTAGAACACCTTGTACCATCTAACTAGTCTTTCTCCACTTAGAAACTAAATGGTACCACTAGCCACACACAACATGTTATAGCCTTAGAAAAAGAAAACTGCAACCTCATATTACCTTGGACATACTTCTACCTCATACATACAAGATCATAATTCATTACGAATCAAATAAACTTAATCTATTGCATACACCGTTCAAGCCTATTAGATTACTTCCATATAACTAGTATCATTAATTAAAAAATCATCACATCCACCTTCATGTCCATAAATTGATCAAACTTAATGTCTAGTGCTAAACATGATTTACAACCCATCCTTACGCACAATTCTCAATTGGAAACCATGAAATAAACATCAAGAAATACTAGTATACTAGAACTTCATAACAACAATAATCAATCATGACCTTACGGTTTTCCTTATCATAACTCATTAGCACATACTATTTCAACACATCAAGCCTACAAATTTATTCCCACCAAACATACATCATTAATCTTATGCCATTATTCTTACCACCAAATTCTACATTTAAATTCAAGACTATAGTCAACCATCAATCATCTACCGCCAATGAAAAATGCAACATGATATACTAGTCCATCAAATAGGGAAATTCTACCGAAATACTTCACTATATCTAGATACTACCCATAACCAAAACACCTTTATGACATTACTAATATACCTCCAAATCTTCTATATACCTTATCACAAGTAGTACTAGTTTACAACTACCAAAGAAAAAAACGTTAAAGGGGTAAAGTCACATAATAGACATTATCAACCTTAACCTTATATTATACTTCAATACGATCTTATCTACACAAAAGTCACCCTCACTCTAACTTCTAACCTTATGACTTCATATCATCAACTTCTTGATCTAATCTCACCACCAATAGGTCATGACACCGACACTTTAACTTATACTACTACTCGGGTGGAAATACAGTTCCAACAAACACAAGAACAATAAGATGAACAGGAAGTTTCTAGTGAATCAAAATCCTCACACGGCTTCACTAGACTTTGATTTTGTGTTTTGAACAAGAAAATGGAATGAATAACAAAGCAGCTATGCTAGTGAATCGAAAGAGCCCCACATGGCTTCACTAGACTTTTTGTTTTAACAATACAATGATATCAAGATTATAAGAGATAGAAACTTGACACATAATATTTAATGACCTAAGAATACACATCTTACTCTTTTATTAACTTAATGTCTTTTAAGAACGAGGACACAATTTTAAACTTGAGGGACTTATGACACATCAGGGAGCTCCTCTTAAGTCCTTTGTGTGACTTCTGAAATTTCTGTTAGTAAATCTGAGAGCATTATCTGAGAACACCATAGTAAGGAAAAGAATTAGGATAACTTTTCTTTCGTATGGGCAACACCATAGCACGAATTAGAGTATGAAGGAGGAATATCCTGACTCCATAGCATGAATTAAAGCATGAAGAAAGAGAGACATTCCAAAATGCCTAGTAGCCTCCTGCCTATAAGTGTGGCACGCTACACACTCATAAATAAGACTCTACCCAACGTGATTTCGTAGATACCCTGGGACCATGAACCATGCTTTTATACCAAGTTTTTAATGACCCAAACCAGGGCCATGGCCGTGATGAGTATCTCAAACCATGAAGGCCCGTACTCCCTTTTCTATCTGATAATCATGCACAATATTCATAAATTATAATAGAAGATGTGGAACTATAAATCATTACAGAAACAAGATCATACTCTGAGTTTAATTAAACTCTGAAAAATGAAATGCAATATCAACTACACAATATCTAAACTAGTCTGCAAAATCTCTAATATATCTAAAAATGACAATTGTCTGAAACTGGGACAAGACCCCCAGTGGACCTAAACTAAAATAAATAACATAATCTGAAAGACATAGGCCTTCTGGAATAAAGAAAGATCACCAACTGCACACTTCGCTATTGTATGAAAACTCTACGGCCTAGCAGGACCTCTGAACTGAGATTTAGACCCTGGGAGGAAGGGGGTCAATACAAATGTATTGGTACGTGAAGAAATCTAAAATGAAGCTTGTATATAAATAAACTAGTTGAGAGATTGTCATAATCATCATGAAAAATATCTTTTCAAAATACATGGTCATTTTTGATAATCATAAAACTTTTCTGTCAATGCAATTTCTGATCTTTGTATTACTTCTGAGTTAGGTGGCACTCCCCTACAAGTCTGATATTCCACGGGCTATATGGAATCTGCCATTGACTCGATGGGAAAGCCCCCAACCCAACTGTGCCGCAAGGGTTGGAGTGTTTGAGTCTGATATGCCACAGGGCATTACGCCAGCATATAATAATATAACCAAATTGGCAAATCACGATTTTGGAAAATGAGTTGTCTGAATGCGTTCCTTCTTTGAGGAACCACCTAACCTCTCTTTATACCCAATTTTAGTCTATTCTGAAACATATACCATTTAAGTTTCAAAATCTGAAAATCTGATTTCAAACATGCATTATATTCTATTCTGAATTAACATGGCATTATCTAAGTTGGTATCGTCACACCAAGACTTTCAAGTCCTATTTCTAAGCCATATTGCATCATGTATGATTCTTTCATCAAAAACTCAATTCAAACCACCCAAACACGCAAATAGTTTAAGAGATTTCATGTTCCGAAAGCACAATTCAAAACTATGCAAGGATTATCATTCTTTCAGTAATAATGTGGTGGTCCTGAAATCTTTGTCAAACCATGCAACTCTTTCCATTACATATTTATATTCAATATTTATCAAAACAAACAAGCCTTTCTTTTGATTCTAAAATCGTTTTCATGTCATAGTATAAATCAATACATTTCGTATCATGTTTAGATACATTTCAAAACAATTCATATCATACGAAAAATAGGATAAGTCATATCAAAAGAGGGATTTTATGTGAGTCATACTCTCAATTCAAACATCACATTAAAACATATACATACATATACATAGGATTTAAAATCACTTTGGGGGAAGGTCTAAAGACCAAAACAATATCATCAAGGCTTCTAAAAACATGATTAAAATCATAAATCCAAAACCCTTTTCATAAAAATCATGATTTCTAAACCCTTTGCATAATTTAAAGAAGATTTCTATGCCCATGAAATTT
>NW_025842571.1:0-2038 GCF_002878395.1 Capsicum annuum | reverse complement strand
ATGAGGACTCACTACTATGGATATATAGATAAAGGTACTCGAGAATCACTAACGAGGCTGAGACTGAGCACTTGAACGTAAATTATGAGGAAATGTAGCACATATACAAGTATGTGGATCAGTACCTTTGGTATGCACTGAGTATATGGGGGTGTATGCAATTACATAATCAATATCATAAATCTTTATAGAAAACATGCATGCTATAATAGATGACTCACATAGCTTGAATAAAACCATCATAATCATGAAATAGGAAATACGTAATGTAAATCACGTGAGTCATTACACTTTATTCTAAACTTGAATTCTTTCTTTGTTATCAAACTTGTAAACTAGATAAAGTCTTAAAACATCAAATTTTAGAACATACACTTAAACCTTACGAAATCAAGGAACTTCTTTGGAACTTAAAGATTATGGCACTTAAGAACCTTAGAAATTTTAGAATTATAGCTTTCGAAATACATAAGCCTTTATCTTAAAAAGAGTAGAGAACTACTTTTGAAAAACTTGGGAAAAACTTTAGACTCTTAGTAACTTGGGAGACTTTGGGAGTTTCTTAAACCATGTGAGCTTACATGGAGTCCAACGTCTTGGCCACGTTGGGAAGAGCTGTTTTATCCTTTCCATATGAGTAGAACCTTTACTTTTAGTGATCACTAACTTAACCCACTTGGGGTAAATTCAGAAACCTATAGGGGCACGTAGTTCTGGGGCATGAAACCTTGGAATGAAGTCTAACTCGGTTCTAAATTGTAATACCCGTGCTTTTTTTTAGCTACAAAATCATCTCAAGGATGTTTGAACTTTTTTTAAAATAAGAATTTATTCTTGTACACGTAGTATTTTTGTGATTTTCACTTTGTATCACATAGGAAATTGAATAAGATTTCCATCGATACCAATTTCAGCAAAATCCGGTGTCAGATGAGGAAGTTATGGCCGAAATACAGAAGGGAGTAAAATAGCCCAGGTACGACGGTGTAGTCGACGGACCATCAGACAATCGACGGACCGTCGAGCATAACCGTCGCACTGAGGTAGTGGACCTGCTTTTTGTCTAGGTATGAAGGTAGTAGTCAATGGACCATTGCAGGTCTGACGAATCGTCGGAAGCCACCATCGCTTATAACCAGTGTGATAAGTTTCTGCCCAGGTATGATGGTAGGGCCCAACGGTCCATCGTAGGTTCGACGGACGGTCAGAAACCACTATCGCACCTTATGTTCAGCTATTCCAGGTCATTTTGATAGGGTTATTTTGGTCATTTACCACCTGTCTATATATACCCAATTATACCCGAGTTTAGCCATTTTATCTATTATTATTTCACAAACAAGATTAGGGTTTCTCTCTAATATCAATCCCCAAGAACAAAATCCAATATTCTTCAAGAAATTAAGAAATTTTCAATTCTTCAAGATCAAGAACATCAAGAATCCTAACTCAGGTATGCATAGTGTTCATTCATGGACTCCTTTCGTCCATGAATCCCAAGAACCCCTTTTCTAAATTCAAGTTATGGATTTTCTATATGATTTCATAAATGGGCTGTTCTTGTTCATGTTGATAATTGATATATTGAATCTTTCTTAATGTTGGGTGATAATTTCTCTGTGGGTTTAATTAGTATAGATATATATATTCATGCTACCCTATGACTAAACCCTTAAATGATGAGATTAGAATGTGACCATGATGTTTAATTGTTGTACAATGATGTTTACATGTACCATGCTTGCAATATATTTGATTAAATGCCTAGAGGAAGGAAGAGTGACTAACTAGCATGATATCATGAAATCCCCATGTATTTACAAGTCTATGCCTATCACATATTTGATGAAATGCCTCAAAATGGATTATGATGTTAGTCATGTGTTCAAGTAAGTCACGCTATGTCAGTTTCCTTCCATCGAGTCCTGGGGGTACTTGTACCCAAAATATTAGATGTGTGCCTAGAGCCATGTCTCACGATACTCTCAGTCAAGCTATAACTCTTAGACTTCAGATAGTCTTATGACTCAGGTAATCT
>NW_025842570.1:0-1004 GCF_002878395.1 Capsicum annuum | reverse complement strand
GAACTAGAACATAAAGAAAGGGAAATATTCCTAAACACCTAGTAGCCCTCTGCTTATAAGTAAGGCGCGTTACACACCCATAAACAAGACTCTACCCGATGCAATTTCGCAGACACCCTGGGACCATGAACCATGCTCTGATACCAAGTTTGTCACAAAGCAAACTAGGGCCTAGCCGTGATGGACATCCCAAATCATGAAGGCCCGGATGTCCTACTCTATCTGGTAGTCATGCACAATATTCATTTAATAAAAGAAAATGCAGAATTATGATCTACTATGGAAACATGGTCATACTCTGGGTTAAGTTTAACAATAAGGAATACAATCCGAAATAAACTAAACAATATCTAGAACAGTCTGGGAAACCTCTACTACAAAAATATCTGACAACTATATGAAAACTGGGATAAGGCCCCCAGTAGACCAAACCTATAATAGATGACATAATCTGAAAGGACATGCCTCCTTGAATAGAGAAATATCACCACTGCACAATCTGATCTGCTGTCTAAATTACCTACTGCTTATTCGAACCCTCGACTGAGCCTCAGAACCTGAGAAGTAGGGGAGGGGGTCAATATAGATGTACTGGTACATAGAGAAATCGAAAATTTTCATTTATATTCAACATATATGAGAGCAATTTAAAATAGTTCATAAACATATCATATAGTAAGAAATCACATGGGCACTTTAAAAGTGTAAAACCTCGAAAAATAGGTCCCGAAGAGTCACACGGTGCTTGAGGCTACGAGTAGCCCCAAGCTAACCCTTTGAGCCATTTTCATTCATTTCAACACAAATCAATAGGGTTTCCATAAATAACCCTCAAATATCAATAGAGTAATCATCATCGAGCCATTGAGACATCTATACTAGTCTGACAAGCCTCTAAAAAATCAATAAAACCAGCGAGCCATTGAGACATGCCCCAACTGACTCATACACAGTTATCAAATGTAAACAATTCCGTGAAACCAACATCAGACATCACATCCTCA
>NW_025842569.1:0-1219 GCF_002878395.1 Capsicum annuum | reverse complement strand
AATATAATCGGTTGAGATTGCTCTCGACAGCTGAAGGGGCACCCTTAGGAAGAGAAGCTTTGGAGGCGGCTTGGGACTTAGCCCCCCCTCCCCCCTGCATTTCCTCTAACAGAAGGATAATCTCTCTAAAGGTGACCCACTTTTCCACAAGTATAGCAGTTTCTCCCCTCAAACCAGCACTTCCCTAGATGATTCCTTCTGCAAACCTCGCCCCGTGGATAAGTACGATACTGCTGGGCCACACTACCCTAAGACTATGTACCTGGAGCTTTGGATCCATGAGGAGTTTGAAAATCCTGTCGGTGGTCTGGGTGCTGGGGCGGCGGCTGCTGAATATGCATTATTCCAAAACTTCTTTTTCCTCAACCACTTATTACCCCAGTTACCACTCTGTAGCTGACTCTGGTGATGGTCCGCAGATCTAGCTCTCTTAGCCTGTCTATCTTTCTCTCTAGATTCAGTAATCTTTTTCTTCTTCTCTTGCACCTATTGTATATGAACGGTCAGTCGAGCAAAGTCTAACTCCTTATTTAACATAGCCCCCTAGCACTCAAGTACCGGGTTATCAGCAAGGCCAGATTAAACTGGTCAACTCTGGTGCATAGCGGGCTAGTTTATTAAACTTCAAAGTGTACTCCTAGACACTCATACTGCCCTGCTTCAGATTCATAAACTCTTCCACTTTGGTCTCCCTCAACTCCAAAGAAAAGAATCGATCAAGGAAAGCTTCCACAAATTCGCCCCAAACTGTGGGCTCAACACTCTCACCTTTTGCATCTTCCCATTCGGCATACCACTGATTCATAACGTCCTTGAGCTGATAGGTTGTTAGTTACACCCCTTTAACATCATCCATATGCATCACCTTAAAGATCTTTTCCATCTCCTCCACAAACACCTGTGGATCTTCCTCTACCTTGGTGCCAATAAACTTATGTGGGTTCATCTTCATGAAATGTCTGACCCTAGTAGCCTTAGATGTAACAAATATAGACCCAACATCTTCCGATCGTTGAGCTTGGTTAGCTACCAACTGTGTCAACATATGAATAGAATATCTGAATTCTGCATTTGAAATATCTCCCTGAGCAGTTGAGGGACAGTTGACATTAGTTCGCAGAGCTCGAGGTGGACTAGTCAGGACTGGAGGGACACCTGAAGTAGGGACAAACTAAATCACAAAGAAGGGAAACATTTCCTAAATGCCTAGCAGCCTCCT